>NC_137269.1:3860000-3957500 GCF_053477335.1 Acartia tonsa
TAGGATGAGGATAAATCCGAAGATACAAGTTTAGCCAGCAGCAGAAGAGAAACGCCATCTCCTAATCCACCCAGACATCAAGAAAATGAGGTATCTATATATCTGTCCATCTGTCCATCTATCTATCTAAGATAGCAAGCAACAGAAAAGAAACACTATCTCCTAATCCACCCAGACATAAAAAATAAGGTATCTGTCTATCGATATATTTTTTATCGATGGAAATGAGGTATCTATTTATCTATCTATCTATTTATCTGTCTATCTATATATCTAAGATAGCAAATAGCAGAAGAGAAACACCATCTCCAAATCCACCCAGACATAAAAAAATAAGGTATCTATCTAGATTTCTATATTCTATATCTACATCGCAGTGTAACCTTATAACTTTCTACCCTTTCGAGTTATCCATATTTTAAAATATATTTTAAGTGTAATGTAAGTTTTTAGTTCGAACCGATTTATGTATACAAGGAATAAAGTGATTTAGGAATTGATGTACATACAGACAAACCCTAATTATCAGAGAGATAGGGGACAGTGGGCTGTTTATTTAACTAGTCCCAAAGTTTTTAAAATAACGTTTGTTTATTCGTTGGTTTTGCAACTTTGTACACTTTTATTAAGCTTTAAATTGGTTGAGTGTTCGAACGTTTCATCCGCTAATTCTTATCTACAGGAGGGATAATTTTGTGTATTAGCATTAGATATACACAACGGTTTATCGGCCATTGTCTTGCCCCTGCAACTTACAGATCAATTACAATTTTGTAAATATTTTCATGCTTGTATATTTTTTAGGAAGGTGATAACGCAGGATTTAAAACGGTGGGGAAGGCGAGTTCCTATGTCCCTCCGCATCTCAGGGTGTCACAACCCCCCAAAGAATTAAATGTGACAACTACTGGCAAATCTAGAAGGTATTTATTCGATTCTCAGTCATAATAAAAAAAATCATGTAATTATAGTATCGTGTTAAAACAATTTTCCACGAATATTAAAATAAAAACAAAAATAACTGGTTTTAATCTTATAATAATTATTTTAATATCTGCAGAAAGCCGTCTGCGTTATAAAAACTGTTCTAATTATATACATTATGGGAGGGAGAGGACATTGGGCTGTAATTTAAGCAAATTGTCTTATTCATTGTGTAAATGACTTTGGTTGGTTAGTTTCAAATTAGTGGTGACTAAATTTTTCAACAAACATTTTTTCTCTCATCAAAAGGGGCATTCCTGTTTATCATCATTGGGAATCTATATCAATTTATCATTCATTGTCTTATGCCCTTAAATCGCTGACAAACAAACTATCTATTGCCTAGTTCACAAAAGACATAGGTCGACCTCTAGAAATTTTAGATCGACCTGAAGAAGCTTTAGGTTGACCGATTTTATAAGGGCAATTGTTAGTTTTGTTTGTTAAGGTTGACCTACAGAATAAATTAGTCGACCTTTAAAAGTTGTTTGTGAACTGGGCAAGATCTTTTTCTATATGTTAAGGTAATTTATGAGGAAATATTCAACTTTAAATCTTTCTACCTAGCTTAGATGTCTATCTTTCATCTAGCTTTCTACTATCTATCTATCTATTCTAGGAGTAAGAAAGTGGCACCCGACATAAACTCCGAGGTGTATTTCCCATGTCTGGGTGTACAGGACACCCTGGGGAGTAGCAGGGAACCAAGCCCCGTACCTTCTATATCTCCAAATTCTGAATTAAAAGGAGCTTGGGAGAAAAAATTGTAAGTATATTATAGAGAAATATATTCAGACAGGCAGACAGACAAACTGACAGACAAACAGACAGACAATCAGACAGACAAACAGCAGACAAACAGACTGACAAACAGACAGACAAACAGACAGACAAACAGACAGACAAACAGACAGACAAACAGACAGACAAACAGACAGACAAACAGACAGACAAACAGACAGACAAACAGACAGACAAACAGACAGACAAACAGACAGACAAACAGACAGACAAACAGACAGACAAACAGACAGACAAACAGACAGACAAACAGACAGACAAACAGACAGACAAACAGACAGACAAACAGACAGACAAACAGACAGACAAACAGACAGACAAACAGACAGACAAACAGACAGACAAACAGACAGACAAACAGACAGACAAACAGACAGACAAACAGACAGACAAACAGACAGACAAACAGACAGACAAACAGACAGACAAACAGACAGACAAACAGACAGACAAACAGACAGACAAACAGACAGACAAACAGACAGACAAACAGACAGACAAACAGACAGACAAACAGACAGACAAACAGACAGACAAACAGACAGACAAACAGACAAATAGACAAACAGACAAACAGACAGACAAACAGACAGACAAACAAACAGACAAACAGAATGACATACAGAAGAATAGACATACAGACAGACAAACAGACAGACAATTAGACAGACAAACAGACAAACAGACAGACAAACAGACAGACAAACAGACAGACAAACAGACAGACAAACAGACAGACAAACAGACAGACAAACAGACAGACAAACAGACAGACAAACAGACAGACAAACAGACAGACAAACAGACAGACAAACAGACAGACAAACAGACAGACAAACAGACAGACAAACAGACAGACAAACAGACAGACAAACAGACAGACAAACAGACAGACAAACAGACAGACAAACAAACAGACAAACAGACAGACAAACAGACAGACAAACAGACAGACAAACAGACAGACAGACAGACAGACAAACAGACAGACAAACAGACAGACAAACAGACAAACAGACAGACAAACAGACAGACAAACAAACAGACAAACAGAATGACATGCAGAAGAATAGACAAACAGACAGACAAACAGACAGACAATTAGACAGACAAACAGACAAACAGACAAACAGACAGACAAACAGACAGACAAACAGACAGACAAACAGACAGACAAACAGACAGACAAACAAACAGACAGACAAACAGACAGACAAACAGACAAACAAACAGACAGACAAACAGATAGAATTAGTGAAACAAAAATTGACAGACAGACAAACAGAAAGAAAAATAAAGAAACACACAAACAGAGGGACGAACTTATTATTTTTTTTTTTTTTCAGGGAAATGTAGATGAACCAATCAGCAAAGAACAAACGAAATAAAATAAGTGTCATGTAAAATTTATTTTAAAAAAAGATTCATTAAATAAATAGTAAAACAGGATAGACAATAAAAGGATAATTATTAGCTTTTTATGTGTTGATTCCAATAACTATAAAGCATAATCATTTATAAAGCAAAAAAATATATTCAGCTGTTGCCAGCTGTCCTTTTTAAGTTAGTACTTAATAATTTAAATAGATTGTAGTTAGAGGATATATTTTTACATTTATATGCACAGTTCAGGGAGGGACTGTAAATTATACTGGTCCCAAAGTTTTATAAACAACTTTACAATGCAATGGCTTATTTAGATCTTTATTAATTAATTTTGTTCATCATAATTGAAGGTGTGCATTAATTTATAGTACATTGTCTTATCCCTACAGATTCCTGATATTTATTTTTTCTTGCCGATCCTGTTTTACAATTTATTTAACGAATATTACAGTATGGCCACGAATCCGATCAATTTCCGGTGGATTAGAACCGGTTCTGGGCCATATTAATAAATCATATATAGTATCGTAATAAAGACAATTTTCCACGAAAAATCAAATAGAAATCATAAAGATAATCCCTGTTTTGTTGGCTCTGGGTTTTGGCCGCTATGAGCCAACAGGAATCAAATTTTTATTTTATTATCCGCGGAAAACTGTCTATAATACGATTGCCACTAAAAGATGCATTAACCATTATTAATCCAAACATTCCAAGAGCCAAATTCGTGTATGTTGGAAAGCGAAGCTTTTCTATGTTTAGGGTCTGTACGTCTTTGTATCAAAAATAATGATTTTTAAAAAGTATTTTAAGGTATGATCGAATTGTTTAATTAATTTAAAACTTTTGCAAACTAACCAAAAAGATCTATTTTAAAATTTTTTATATTATAATTTTAACGTAATAAACATTTTAATGCTTCGCTTTTATGGATATTTTCATTCTTTTTTTCATAAAAAACTTTCTGCAATCAAAATTTTTAAAATTATATACATATCATAAGATAAAAATATATTTCTGATAAATTTAATTTTTTATCATAACATCATTTTACCATATTTCTATAAGATTTTTAATTAATGTTAAAATTTATTAAATTTTTTGATCTAGTGAAGTTTACGGTAAAATGTTCCGAGTAACATGTAAATTACATGTCCTAAAAAGTCTTTAAAAATCTGGAATAGCAAAGATCTAATAAAGCATAGGTAATGCTTTACTGAAGAAAAAAAAACGCTAAATAATTCTTTTCCATACATTTATGTGCACTTCAAGATAAGTTTGCATTAATGAGTATGACTATTTCAGATTATTTGTAGGCCTTATAATGTGTACGTTCCACCGTTTTGTCTTTTTTCAGATAATCGATCCTTGGAACATTTTACCGGGAACTGTACTAGATCTGAGATGGATCTTTAAATCATTTCAATGGTGCGCCAAATCGGGGTGCGCTGAATTTTAGCCAATTACAGCGCGGCATTTCGTAAAATGCTGTGCTCTCATTGGTGGAAAGTTGGCTTACCCCGATTTGGCGCACCATTGAAATGATTTAAAGATCCAGCTCTGAATTTTTATTAGCTTATTAATGTTTGATTGTGTGTGTCTGTTAAAAATCTAAATGTAATTTAATATTAATTTTTTTTGTAGCCATGGAAGAAGGCGACATTGAGATGGTTATTACATTAGTCCCCAAAGTTTTCTAATAACGTTTTCTTATTGCTTGGCTTAACAATTTTGGGTATTTTGTATTGAATTTTAATGTTTGGTTTATCAAATTGAGCGTCCAAACGTTTCAACCCCTAGTGTAATTTATAGCAAGGAAATTTTTTTTGTATAATCATCGGAGATGTACATAAATTCTTAAGCTTTTGTCTTATCCCTTTAGATCCCTGTTTTAGTAGCGCAGCCACTCTAAATCTAAGTTGTATCCATACTAAAGTCTACATAGTGTATATGTGGTAAAAATGTCAGCCATATACGTCCAAGGGTGGGGTAAAGGGGTGATTACACCCACAAACTAAAAATCGCTCATTTTATCCCCCCAAAAATGAAAAGCTTAGACGTCCCTGATGACAAATTTCATTTCATATCCCCTTAGGACAAAGACCAAATTGCTGCATAATTGTGTCAAAAATGATCCATGTGACGTCATAAAAATGAGGGAGATAAGGGGAGAAGTTGGAAAGAAAACCCTTAAAAAAAGAGATGGACAATCCCTCATTTTTATGACGTCACATGGATGATTTTTGACACAATTTTGCAGCAATTTGGTCTTTGACCAAATTAATCGACCAAAAATATACAGTTCATTATAATCTTTGAATAATAAGATTCTATATAATTACTGTATTTTGCTTATTGTTCTATTATTATATAAAAATTGTTACCTTATTGATGCTGCGCTTCTTATGGATAAAATTATACTTGTATTTTGATTTAGGAAGATTTTTATTGGCCATTAAATTAAACTTTCACACAAAACGCCAGTTAAACAATGATACCCACCTCCTTTCTTTTTAAAAAATAAATTGAAAATAGGGGTGTTATTTTTTTCTAACTCCTAACCTGTGCTGGGGGCTCTTACCCTGTTGGGTCTAAACCTGCGGAGCCCTAACCCTGCGGAGGCTTTCCATTACATAATATAACCTAACCTAACCTAATGTAAACCAGGGGGGGGGGGGTGTATCAAAGCTTAAGAGGGTACTATGTGTGATGGCGCCCAAAAAATTTTAAGATGCAATGGTTGTAAATTACAATTCGAGTGAGTGGGTCTTTTTTTGCACGCAAAATGTGTTCATATAAGTCTTAGATTTTCCTGTAAATTGAACAAGTGTTTTTCTAGGTATAAGTAATTTATTTTTATTTCATGCCAAAAAATTCTACTAATATTTCCCTTAGATATGATTTAGGGGGGTTAATTTTATCTGCTATTGTTCTATATCTGCACAAAAATGTCACAAAACTTAAACGAGTCACAAATGTTTCATCATCATATTATAAAAAAATGTAAAAAAAATATGTTATTATGGTTTAATACTTATTTATCGCATAGTATTATAAACAGCTCTCCGCGGTTAATAAAATAAAAAAATAAAGATTGTTATTATAGATTAAAACAAGTTTGTTATCTCCGAGGGGCCGTAGTCCCGACCTTAAAAAGCTGGTATTCATTTTATAATTTTTATTTTGATAATCATGGAAAATTGTTTGTAGTACGAATCTATATTTGATTTTTCAGTATAATACCAAAATAAAAATCATAAAATCAATACCAGTTTTGTTATCCAGGGACTTTAGCCCTTCGGGGCTAAAAAATCTGGTTTTAATCTGGGAAAGCTGTCTATAATACGATATAATAGATAACTATTTATAAATGAATTTACAACTTTAAATAATTGAAGTCTTTTAAAAAGATAGCATTTAGAAACATAAGTAATATTAATGTGATTTTAAAAATTTTCTGTTTATTAAATTTCATCATATTGTACCTACCTTAAATGCTTTTATGTGAAAATAAAATTTTGAATCTAAAATTATTTTTTAAAGCTATTTGTTTCTACAATAATCGATTTATAATTACTTGGATGTTCCACCAGATTTTTATGTACTTTAATAAAGTTATATTCGCCGCTGGCTAAAATAAAGATACCAACCAAACATCTGGAATTTTTAGGAATTAAACAAGTTAAAATTCTACATAATTCAAGCAAGTTTCTTCCACATTTTCTCAATAATTGGGGTGCTAGATCGAATCCTAGATTTTTAGGTTTTCGGGATTTTCTTCATTCCTTTTCAAGATTGACGACTGAAATTTTTAGGGATTGACTATGTGTACATTTTACATATTTCCATAAAGTTTCATTGAGATTTGCTTATTGGTTTTAGTGCTAGATCGTTTCCCAAATTTTTTAATTTACATGATTTACTTGACTCCTATCCAAGATAGAAGGCTGAAATTTTAAGGGATTAAATAGGTTTGCCTTCAATAAATTTTCACCTAGTTCATTTAAGATTTGTCTATTCATTGGGGTGCTAGTTAATTCCCAGTTTTTAAGTTTTCATGATTTCGTGATTATCAAGTATAAGGTTTATTTTTATGACTCTTTTGTTAATTTTTCCCGATATCCATTCATAATTTTTTAGCTTCGCTACTCATGGATGTTGTCATCCTTATTTGAAAATATTTTTTATCAAAGACGACATATAATAATATTTTTGGTAAAAATTGTTTTTCTTCTATTCGACAATTTCAAAATCTAGTGCTAGTCTTCTAGGTATGTCATAATGTCCGCATGTCCGTTAAAGATATTTATGAATAACCCCTCCAGCATTTTATGGTCCCCAGGGATCTAAAGGGATAATGGTCAATGGCCAATAAATTACTGTACATTCCATTACACAAAATAACCAATAATGTAGATTCAAGTTAATGGTTGAAACTTACTTAACTTATTGAACCAACCAATCAAAATTTAATATGAGTTCCCAAAGACAAAGTTATTGAGCTCACAAATTTAAATCTTTATTGTAAAACTATGGGGACTTATGTAATTAACAGCCTAATGTCCCCTACCTCCCTGCATTTTGTAAGATTTCCTAAAGTTGACTTGTATCAGTTTAAACATTAAATTTACTTGATATAGCATTATATTTTTGTTAATTTCATTTTAAGTCAAAGTATAAGTATAGATATGTACTAGCGGCTACGCCCCTAGAAGCCTCTAGGGACACTGGTAGGAGGGGGAAAGGTCGACCTCATTCATCCAATTTTAAATTTGAGTTTCAAATGAGTAAAAGAATATTTTTTTTTTTTTTTTGGGGGGGGAAGGGGGCTGAAGACACCCTCTCCAAAAATAGTTTAAAACCTTCCCGGGACATAGAAGAAGCTTCACTGTAAATGGGAACAATATCGATTCAGCGGTTAGCGGGATCCGTCGGGACAGACAAAAAACGCTTACTACTTTATATAATAGGATTATATAATCCAGATAACTACCTGGATCCATTGTTGGAGACCTTTTTTATCTGTTAGCAAACTGCTTTCTGCTTTTTTGTACCGACTTGGCTGTGGTGATATTTCCGACGCTATTGGCTGATATTCAAATACCCAATTAAAAGGGTCCACAGGGTATAGTTATTCAACCTTGTTTTACTTTAATATTAGTCTAGAATATGAATATTAGTTTGTTGTTACTTATGGACCTAATTGTCCTTGTTGTTCTATACTCAGGGAGGGAGGGGACATTGGACTATAAATCATACTATTACACATGTTTTTATAATCTCATTCAGCGGTTTAAAAACTTTGGGAACTCTTATTAAAATTCGTGATTTATGTTTTCAAATTGAAGTGTTCAAAATTTTCACCAAAAATGGAATGATGGGGTAATTTTGTTTATCATCATTGGTGATATAAATCTTTTTATCTTCAATTGCTTATCCCTCTTGATAATAATGAAGATAGAGAAAATGTTCTCAACAATCAAATCAACAGAATCTCTGAAAAGTTAAAGTCCAATGTCTTATCCCTGCATCGCTGGTTATTAGCACTCGGCCTCAACTTTTCTCTCACCCCTTCCCTCCCCTCCCCACCACCGCCGACCAACATTTTCGCACCGCTGCCGCTTTTTCGGCGGCACTAGACGGCTCTGTAGACTGTTCAGCAGCTGGTTCTAAAAAAAAATAGAATTTGACATCATCATCAAAAAATTTAAATATGTTCCTTTGTAAGATTTAAAAAAGAGGCTCAATATTAATGTTTGAAAATTTTAAAATTTAGAAGGTAAGGCATAAGAATTTTTTTAAATTATGATTTTTAAAAATACAATGGGAATGAAATATTTCCCCTGTTAGAAGTCCAAGTTATTCCTAGAAGTAATTATTTAAATCTACTCTAAAAGATTGCCATACCGACATAGACCAACATACTAACTCAATGCTCTAAAGTATTAGCAGGATTTATTAATTTAAAAAAAATTTATTTTGTGTGTTTGTCCAATAAGATATTAAGCTCTGAAAGGGTACGAAAGATCACCCCCCCCCCCTTCAAGAAAAATATTTTTAAAATAAAAAAAATCCCTCTATAAAGTATATGTCCATTACTTTCGAGGCCACAATTTGCTTACATTATTCTCTTACTCTCTCTCTCTCTCACTCTGTCTCTATGTCTCTCTCTCTCTCTCTGTATGTCTCTGCTCAATAATATTACACCACACTTACACTCACACACACACACACACAAACACACACACACACAATCACCAACATACTAATGTCCATAAACAACAGCAAAAGATATATAACAGCAAAAATAATTATCTCAGAATATACTTGGATATTATGACAGTGGAAAAATTTTCATCAATTGGGCTTGCTACCATGGAACTCGTTTAAAGATCTGAGTTGAATTCTTTAAAAAACTTTTTCCTCACTAAAATCAGTTTGCCCCGCTAAAATTTTAGTGAGGCAAAATTATCCCCTCTAAATTCACTTGATGAAAATCTGAAGTAAGATCCAAGAAATAATGTATACATTTTTTGTAGCAATTAACTCGAAAAAAAACAACCTACAGCCTTTAGTTATAACGCAGCTAAATATAGCAAAAAGGGTGATAATTAAGTCAAATCTGCTGCTTATATGTAATTAAGAAGGTAAAATTTTAAAAATTATAATTGCAAAAAAAAGAACAAGTTGAGTGACGTACTTTGTAATCAATCTAATCTCCTTTTCTAACCTTTTAAAAAGTAACTGGATCTGTACAAAGAGATCTCTGTGACCGCTGAACCAAAATGTTTGCTCTTTAAGTAGGGCTTTTCATAAGTCCCGAAAAGATTTTTTTGGGGGAGGATACCATCACACTCCTAAGAGAATTCGCTTCAAACAAAATGACCGTGTTAAGATAATATTTTAAAATTGTATAGAAAGGGAGGGGGCGACTTAACCCCCAACGTAAAGGGCCTCTAGAGTTATAAAGTATCTGTGCTAACAAAAAAAATTCCGGCTGTTTTGTGGGCAGGTCGTAGAACCAAAAATTTAGAGGCCTAGGACCAAAAGCTGATGGGGGTTTAAAAGAGTTGTCCCTCCCCCAATTCTCCTTACAACCAACCAATCTTATTCCACCCCCCGTTAATATCTCTCCCCCTTGCTACTTCTCTCCCTTCACTCCTTTTTTTCTCTCTCTCTGTTTCTCTCTTTCTCAGCTTATAGATGGTAGGCAAACCTCAGTCAGTAGTAATTAAAGTGATACGAGACAGAAACTAAGCATCTACAGTGCCGCCCAGTGTTCAAATTTTAAACTATACTATACTTAACTATTTTGTTTATTAAATTCCTTACTTTTTAGTAAATTGAACTTTGATTGATGATTATTTATGTATTAATGTAATTATTCAATTAATTAATAATTAATCTATAACTATATAAATACTTATTTTTGTTTTGTTATATGAAAATAATAATGTCTATTCTCCCCCCCGACTCTACCCCCCATTCAATTTATTTTTGGGGAAGTTATAGTAAAAACTTTGTGTGTGGGGGGGGGGGGCGAGGGGGGATGGGTGTCG
Organism: Acartia tonsa; assembly: GCF_053477335.1. Lineage (NCBI taxonomy): Eukaryota > Metazoa > Arthropoda > Copepoda > Calanoida > Acartiidae > Acartia > Acartia tonsa. Next base: position 3,870,731 of record NC_137269.1, read on the forward strand.
GTGTGAACATTAACAATATTTATTCTACTTAATGACATTCTCAGGTCCATCCAAGCCGCGTGCACAGAATTTTAGTAAAGGGGTGCGCGAAGCGCACCGAAGAAGTTAAAACCCCCCATAGAAATATATTTTAGGAGGGTGGGGGTTGGTGATAAAAAAAAGGTTTATTTAGGTTGGTACTAAGAAAATAAAAACTGGGATGTTGGGTTTTTAGACATCCCCTTAAAAATTTTCTTCAGGGGTAGTGGTAACAATCTCCAAAATGCCCATAATACATATAAAACTAAATAGTAAATGTCCACGTTTGTTCATTGGCGAAAAACTTTTTTTTTATTAGATTTTGTTAAAGGTGTTCAAACATTTTCACTTATAGTTTTAATCTACAGAAAAGTTTATCTTATTTTTATTTGTTGGGAATGTGCAATAACCTATTATCATATTGCCTTATCTCTAAATGTCTTTGATCTATAGACAATTCTCCCCCCTCCCCGTAGCCGGACAAAATTTCCCCCCTTTACCCACCTTTGAGTCTTGTGCCAAAAATCCCCGACCGCTAATAAAGACATTATAATGGTAATAAAATTATCATTAAAATACCAGGGCTCTAAAGGAATACGACAATGTCAGATAAATTGACGTATTTCCCCAATAATTATACTGTAGATTACAATTAGTGGTTGAAATGTTTGGACAATCAACTCAATGAACCAACCAATCAAAATTCAATTAAAGTCCTGAAAAATGTTGAGCTAACAAATAATAAAACGTTATTGTAAAACTTTTGGGACTAGTGTAATAAACAGCCTTATGTCCCCTCCCTCCATATTAAACTACACACACGTATAAACAAGTGTTATTAAATCCATAAGTAGCGCAGCTAACAGAATATCTAATAAAACAAGGATAAAAACATCCATAAAAGGAGAGCTCTGAATTGGTAGAACAAACGAACATCATAACTGAATAAGCAGAATATAGATTTAGAATTCGAAACAAAATTGTAAGTAAATTTGTTGCAAAACTTCAAAACTACAGGACATTGTTTAAGCATCTACTTACATTTTTGGGACTTAATTATAGAGATGCTTCGCTTATAACAGTTTACCTTGTGGTAAAATCATAAGAAATTGATGAAAACTAAAATAGACTAAATCCATATTAGGACCCACGTGAAGCCTGCCTAAAATGCATTACTCAATCGGTCTCAGTAGTTTAAGATTTCGTGACAGTCAAAACTAAAACCTTTAAAATAATTAGATTTGTATTTAAATACTCTTAAACTTCAATTTTTCGAATAATATTATTTAAATTGGTAATTTACTATTTGTTGTAGAAAAGCGTAGCTTTTCTGTAATTAGGATATGTCCGTCCGTCCGCTACGGATAGCCCTAAGAAAAACAAGGTACAATACTTTAAAGGAAAGTAAGTCATTTTACTGTATCCTGCATTTCTGCTTATCAAGTTCTGACACTCTACCAGAGTTATTGTCCGTTTGTTTGATTTTAGAGCTTTGGTTTTTATGAATGTTGTCATTCTTGTTCTAAAAATATTATTTTAACTGGTAATTCTTTATTCGTTGTTTAATGAAAAATCTGAAGGTAAAAATGAATATTCTTAAACTCATTTTACGTGTTATTAGTATTCTTATTCGTTGTAAAATAATTTTGATAATTAATTTTTCCTTAAATATTCTTGAGTTTCTTTAATGGATAAGACAATAGTAAATTGATATTATAATTAACAAAATTACCCCGTTTTTGTAAACGATAAAAGATTGGCAGAAGAGGTTTTATATTGCTATTTTTTACAATCAAATTTAGACTTGATAAAGATACCCAAAGTTTTAAGAAAACAAATAAAAGTTTAGTTTTAAAAGCTATACTGGAATAGCTATTTTTTTCTGGCATTTTTAGGCAGTTTTTCGCGGTTAGATAGTATATAGAAAAATATTAGTAATAATTCCAGTCTTATAATCTTATTGGCTATGTGGAGCCAAAGGCCTAGGATAACAAAGCAGTGATTAATTTTATGATATTCATTTTATTCTTCGTGTAAAATTACCTGGCTTTTCAGTATGGCTAATGACGGAAATTAATTCATTAGGAGCTGTAAAATATATCTTGGCTTAGACAAATAGCCTCGGACAAAATAGCCTGACGACAAAATAGCTTCGGACAAAATAGCCTCGGACAAAATAGCCTCGTACGGAAAATAGCCTAAACTGATAATAATGAGCATGGTCACTGGGCTCGCCCCCCCCCCTGACCTGCCTAGCCGCGGGCGCTCGGCTCCCTAGCCATATAACCTAACCAAACCTTACCTAAAAATTGTAAAAAAGATATTACAAATTGTAAAAATCTACCAACCACTTTTTGTCCTAGAGGTTATTTTGTCATGTGGCTTTTTTTCTCAGAGGCTATTATGTCCGTGGCTATTTTGTCCAAGATATCTTGGCATATAATCAAAGTATCAAACGCTTTGCCATGTTCAAACAAGCATTAATTTAACAAATTTTAATGTAGAAAACCATCGCGTCTAATAGTTATTTCTCGCATCGTATTATAAACAGCTTTCCGCGGATATAGAATGTACAATTATAAGATTAAAACCAGTTATTTTAGCCCCGAGGTGCCGAAGGCACCAGCTAAAATAAATGGTTTTAATCTTATGATTGTACATTTTTATATTCGTAGAAAGCTGGATATAATACGATGCTAGACATAGTTTTTTCGTATGGATGAGAACTGGTACCTGTCCACCGGATTCGAATAAATACGAGAAAATTTTTTAAAACAATCTAAATGGCAGGGAGGGAGGGGACATTTGGCTTTAAATTACTCTTGTGCCCGAAGTGCCTTAACCCTATTATCTTATACGTTGGCTCTAATTTTTTTTAAATTGTGATTGATTAGTTTTAAACTAGAAGTGTCCAAACTTTTCAACCAATAATTTGATCTACAGAAAGGATAATTTTGTTTATAATCATTACGGATGTGCCTGAATTAATCGGCCATTGTCTTCTCCCTGGCAACAGTTGAATTGTCTAAAGTTAAATGGTAATCCTTTGAAAGGTTAGGATTTAACAGGGAGCTAGGGGGCATTGGGCTGTTTGTTACTCTAGTCCCCAAAGTTTTATAGTAAAGTTATCGTATTCGTTGGCATAACAATTTTGGGGACTTTTATTGAATTTTAATTGGTTGGTTCATTAAGTTAAGAGTCCAAATGTATCAACTACTTGTTGAAATCTTCAGAAGGGGTAATTATGTGTATTATCATTAGGGATGAAAATCAGTTTCTTGGAAATTGTCTTATCCCCTTAGAACCCAGGAATTTTTAATTTTGTTTGTTTAAAACGTATGTCCGTCAGAAAATAATTTATACTTAAGAAAAACTAAATCTTGAAGTCTATTTGTACTGGTAATACAAATAAAAATTAAATTTCAATTTAATAGTTCTAAAATCATTTTCAGATTTAAGAAATCTGTAAGGTTTTTTTAAGCTAAAGGTCTCAGAAATTGACAGTCCGAAATGGTAACGCTTTTAAGGGAAGTCTCATATACATCCAATGGTGGTTTTTGGCTATTTCTTGACCCCTTTGCAAAGCCCTTAGTGGCTAAGATCGAACCAGCTAGTGATGTTAATATTTTAATTCAAGCTAACTTTGACAAATAGCCAAACATATGAGGACTTACGTGTATACATTATTTATAGAGTAGATGCGACAAAGAAATATATTTCTAAGGATTAACATTTCTGTAGAAATAGTTGCAAAATAAATTAATTAATAGAACGTCATTACTTAAATCTTATCTTATACTAAATAAAGTAACAGGATGTTAGTTATCATGCGGTTAACTTAGCAGCAATAGTATCAATTTCAAAGACTTTTTTGATTAAACCCTTTGGTTTCCCTTAAAATACTATTTGAGCATTAGAGTAAAACACTAGAGGGAGAAAGGTTTAAATAACTATATGTCCCCATCGCAACCACGTTGTGCAACCTTTCTATTGGGTCATTGAAAATCAATCAATGGCGTCGCTTATATTAACACAGCCAAGTAGCAGAAAATAATTTAGAAGCAGACGAAGAAGGTTTTTGAAAAATGAAGGGAGGTAGTTGTCTGTATATACATCTATACCATAGATATCTTATTTAAGCATCCCATCCCACCTCCATTATTTAAAAAATAAATTAAAAATAAGTTTGGTTGGATAATTTTTAGTTAGTTTGTTAATTACTGTAGCTTAAGTAATATTGGGTAATGCTTAACCCCGCAGGGTTAGAGCCCTTTTTTGCTTGAGCCTTCCCTCAAGGGGTGGGGCATAGAAAAAAGAAATATTTTAAAATTATTATAAAAATTTGATTTTTTTCATTGCTCAAAAGGCCTTTTATGGAAAGTACTAAAACAGAAACAGCGTAAAGTGTTCAATTAAAAGTGACTTCATATAATATAAATGACCAATGATAGGCCAGTATTCAATTTACCATTAGTCAATTACAGTGTATACTGGTCTATCATTGGTCATTTGTATTGGACACTATACGCTGTTTCCTAATAACATTTAAGAAACCCACGGACAATTGTAAATAAGGTATTATAGAGTAACTCCGCTCATGGATGTAATGAGAATTTTGTGAAACCAAATTGAAATAGCTTCAAACACGAAATTGCCAGGGAAGTATTGGATATGTCAACCCAAGAAAAATTAGGTTTACTCACTATTTATTAATATAGCTCTAACCTTGCGGGGATACCCAGTATCTAATTTTAAAATGTTATAACAATATTGGGGATGAACTCCAATTTAGTTTCCGAAAGTGTACCTAGCGTCCGCGTCCTATCTCGAAATTTGCTATTAGCTAAAAAAGCTTCAAACTTCCCAAAAAAAATAAAGTTTTAAACATTAAAATTTTGAATGTATAATGTATAAATCGCTTTGTTTTCACAAATTTCCGGAGTAGCTGAAAAAAGGGTCTGCAATAATTGGGTTATCTGCTGTACACTTTAGGAAACTAGGGCTAGAATAGGAAATCCATTTGGAGCTGGTTGTAGGTTTAGTTCTGAATAAGTTAAATGGTTGTAAGCTTATATGAAAAACAATACAATATCAAATCGATAGGACAATTCTATCATGTCTAAATTAACTATATGAGCTATTCGTTACGGATAGACGGACGTATGGACCTTATTATAGAAAAGCTTCGCTTTTAAAAAGTCTTAATTAATGGCATATCTACATACTTAATCCTTGTGAGAATGTACTTTCTTTCAGGGAGAGAGGGAGGGGATTAGTTTCAAAAGTCTTATGATAAGGTTTACTTATTCGTTGGCTTAACAGCTTTAAGACTTTTTATTGAATTTTGATTGGTTGGTTCCTTAAGCTAAGTGTTCAAACGTTTCAGCCACTAATTGTAATCTACAAATTTTTTTGTATCATCATTGGGGACGTACATCAATTTATCGGCTATTGTCTTATCCCTTTAGATCCCTGACTTTCTTTTGATCTATATATATATTTTAAAACCAGAATTATTATGCCCAAAAGTAGTACAGTACAGAAAACAAAATTTACAGTATATTTTTAAAAGCGAAGCTTTTCTATAATTAGGATCGGTCAGTTCGTCCGTCCGTCAGTCCGTAACGGATAGCTTTTTTCGTTAATTGAGGCATGTTACAATAATCCTATTGAATACAAACTTTGCATGGTGATTCTTGTAGTAGTTAGGTACAATTTGGAAAGCGTAGCAACTCTATATATAATCGTTCCCAGAATGTCCTTACGTCCATTTTGAACATGTTGATTTTTAACTTTTTAACAACATATTTTATATGATTTCTGGAATTCCGATTCCTAGGACAACAAAGTACAATATCATAAGCGAAGGAACTCTATAATGAAGTCCTAAAAATGTAAGTATATCCATAAACATTATTCTGTATCAAGCAGCTTTTCAACAACTATACGTACAATTTTGCTTCGACTCTTATACATTTATATTCTGATTATTCAGTTCTGACACTCTACAAGTGTTAACTTCCGTTTGTCCTACCGTTTCAGTGCTTCGCTTTTATGGATGTTGTCATCCTTGTTAAAAATAAAAAGTCGGTCCGTACGTAACGGATAGCTCTTATCGTTAATTAGTGCACCTTAGAATCCAATCGATTTCAAACTTTGCCTTCAGATTCATCTAACAGTTAATTACATTTAAAAGCGTAGCAACTCTATAATCGTTACAATTTGTAACATACTGATTTTTACTTTTCTGATAACAATTTTCTTTATGACAAAAATATCCTGTCATATGATTTTTGGAACAATGATTCCCAGGACAACAAGGTACAACATGGAATGAAATATTATTGAACTCAAATTTAATTTTAAATTAATATTCTGCGTATTAAGTTCTGACACTCTGTTCAAGTTCAAATCTGTTTGTCCGTGAAACCTAAGATTTACTCAGCTGCTATTAAAGCTAGTTTCTAATTGTTTTTCTTTTAGATATAACAATGTTCTAAAGATGTAAGTTATACGACTGATTTTTAAAGTTTTTGTGATGAAATTTCGTGATTTATATAATTTAGTAGAAAAATGAATACTAAAGGAAATTATAATTAACGTGTAATTTCTTAAGTTACACTAAGAACAAGAACAGTTGGAGTAGCAGTTTCGCAGCTATAAAAGGTAAACTTTTTTTTTTTTTTGGGGGGGGGTAAGGCGATTTCTCTTAGGAGGGTGGTAGTTCCCTTCCCCGACATAGTTATAAAGCTACCCAGAACCTATGAGAAGTTACCCTATAAAGGAGAACCCTTTTAGTTGAGAGGTTAGCGAGATCCTTTGGTATAAACAAACAAACTGACAGACAGACAGACAGACATACAAAAACATTATATTACTTTTTTATAAGGATATTTCGGGGGCCGTCCAAATAATGAATATTTTTAAGGGGTTGGGGCCGGGGTATAAAACGTCCCACCACCTCCTATCTTTCAAACTGTAAAATCAATCAAGACACGCCCAAAAGCAAAGCTGTTCATTTTTAAAATCTAAGAAGATTGAATTATTTTTTTTTATATTTTGTCAAATCCTAGGAGTTAGGGTTTCCTTATATATTTTTACAGGATTATATAAGACTGCCCTAACTTTGAAGTTTGCCTAAGAAATGTTATAGAATTTTCACTCATTCTTTTTAAATCTCCCTTTTTTTTCTCTACTTTTTGCTTTCATTCTCTCTCTTTTTCTATTCTTTTTCTCTTTTTTTCTCTTACTTTTTACGCTCTCTCTCTCTCTCTCTCTCTCACCTTCTCACTCACACACACACACTCTCTCTCTCTCTCTAACACACTCTCTCTCTCTCTCTCTCTCTCTCTCTCTCTCTCTTTCTCTCACTCACACACACACACACTCTCTCTCTCTCTCTCTCTCACACTTTCTCTCTCTCTCTCTCGCTATCACTCTCCTTCTCTCTCTCCCTATCGTGTTCTCTCTCTTTTTTTCTCTCTTCCTCTCTTCCTCTCTCTCTATCTCTCTCTCTCTCTCTCTCTCTCTCTCTCTATCTATCTCTCTCTCTATCTCTCTCTCTCTCTCGCTCTCTCTCTCGCTCTCGCTCTCTCTCTCTCTCGCTCTCTCTCTCTCTCTCTCTCTCTCTCTCTCTCTCTCTTTCTCTCTTTTTTTCTCTCCCTAACTCTATCTCTCTCCTATCCATTTTAATCATCTTAAGTAACAAATAGATAAAAAGCAATAACAAGATGCAATACTTAATTGTAAGAGAGTAGGAGGCATTCTTTATTTGTGCTGGGCTGCTGCACGATAGCCGCAACTAAGCCTCAAATTTAAAACTGTTTGGATTCTTTGAAAATATTGTTGAAAAGACGGAGTGCCATATATTGGTCAGGTTTAAACTCCCAGCTGTTATTTTATAATTGTAAAAGGTTGATTTCCCTGAGGCTGACGCGCGGCTGCCGAGCCATGCTTTTAGCCAATGAAAATGTGAAAATTGTTACTTTACAGAATTCCAAGACGAAAGATCTTACAATTTAAAGTTTGATTATCTTTAATAATTGGCAATTATAGACTAATTAAATGACTAATCTATTATTTGCAGCTTTAACAAATATATTGCTTTCGCCTCTAGCCTTTAGGTCTCTATTGTAAAAAAATCTACCTCTTTTTCGAGATTTAAAAAAAACTTTAAAACTCTAAAAGTAGGTATATTTCCTGAAATCAAAAAAGAAACTAAACAAACTTTCTATGTTTTGCAATTGTAATAGCAAAGTCTAATTCCTCAGAGGCCTCTAGAAGCACCTGAGGGAAGGGAATGAGAGGGGGAGGAAAGTAAACCTTCACTGTAAATTTCAGTTTAAAAAAATGTATTTTTAGAGGGTGAGGGGAAATATTTTATTTCCAGGGATGCTTTCTCTTGAGTGGATGATGAAAAAAAATATTAAAAACTATTAAGTTAACTATAAAAAGCTATGAAGGAGAACCATATCAGTCAAGAGGTTAGTGAGATCCTAAGCTACACACACAAAAAACAAACATAAATCCTGTTACTTTCATATAAGAATAGTTTGAAATATCTACAAATGTAAGTTGTCATCCTTGTTTAATTTCCTATGTAGAGTGAAGTTAAAAAGAGTGTAAAATAGGTTTTAGCTCTCTAAATTATTGTCACAGCACTAATTTACTATTTTAAATATCTTTGTGGTATAGAGGGGTGGTAACATTATACTTTTTATGGTTGAGGGTAAACATCATTTTATTCTTTGTTTTTTGGCTAATCTTTTACAGAAATAGAAGGATCTCCGTTTGTCTTTACCAAAGGATCTCGCTAACCAGGGAACCGATACGGTTCTCCTTTACTGTGTAGCTTCTGTGTAGGTTCGGAGAAGGTTTACAGCTAACCTGGAGGAGGGTAAAACCGCCCTCCCCCCCAAAAAATTTAGCTGACTAAAATTTCCTTTATTACTTTTTCCTATTGAAACTAAAAAAAGGGGAGAGGTCGGGTTCAAAACAATCAATGTATCCGCTATTAAATGTATATTTTGTGAAAGGAAAAGGTGGTTATCATTCTGACGATACCAAAATTATAAAAGTGGTGTTTATACCTTGCTACGAAAAATAATAAACACGCATACATTAACAAGGGATAAGACAATGGACGATAAATAAGTTATATACCAAATAACGGATATTCAAACCTACACTTTGGGAATCTGAAATTTGGAACACTGCTAGTTTGAATCAACCAATCAAGATATAAAAAAATAAAAAAAATAACGCACTATATAAAACTTGTATTTTCATATCTTTTATTTTTAATGACAGAGTAGCTTAAATCTGCCCTGGAGCAATATATACAGCTTAAAGTTGCTGTGCGAAGTTCTTAGATTTTTAAAAAGTTTTTTTTGTCTGTTTTCAGCGTTAACTTGAAAAGCTGCAATTTGTGTTAACAATTTAAACTTTGTATAGGAATTCAAGTAAAGCGTGAGGAAAAATTAATATCTATCTATCTATCTATCTATCTATCTATCTATCTATCTATCTATCTATCTATATATCTATCTATCTATCTATCTATCTATATATCTATCTATCTATCTATCTATCTATCTATCTATCTATCTATATATCTATCTATCTATCTATCTATATATCTATCTATCTATCTATCTATCTATCTATCTATCTATCTATCTATCTATATATCTATCTATCTATCTATCTATCTATCTATCTATCTATCTATCTATCTATCTATCTATCTATCTATCTATCTATCTATCTATCTATCTATCTATCTATCTATCTATCTATCTATCTATATATCTATCTATCTATCTATCTATCTATCTATCTATCTATCTATCTATATATATATCTATCTATCTATCTATCTATCTATCTATCTATCTATCTATCTATCTATCTATCTATCTATCTATATATCTATCTATCTATCTATCTATCTATCTATCTATCTATCTATCTATCTATCTATCTATATATATATCTATCTATCTATCTATCTATCTATCTATCTATCTATCTATCTATCTATCTATCTATCTATCTATATATCTATCTATCTATCTATCTATCTATCTATCTATCTATCTATCTATCTATCTATCTATCTATCTATCTATCTATCTATCTATCTATCTATCTATCTATCTATCTATCTATCTATCTATCTATCTATCTATCTATCTATCTATCTATCTATCTATCTATCTATCTATCTATCTATCTATCTATCTATATATCTATCTATCTATCTATCTATCTATATATCTATCTATCTATCTATCTATCTATCTATCTATCTATCTATCTATCTATCTATCTATCTATCTATCTATCTATCTATCTATCTATCTATCTATCTATATATCTATCTATCTATCTATCTATCTAGCGTTACAAGCACTCTGACAGACATCCTATATCTTTGTCGCAATATAAAAACTATTTATCTATATATCTTCTTTGCATAGTGCCCCATATATCACTACACCATTAAGTAAATACCAGGGATATATCAATGGACAGTATAAATAACCACCTACTTCTCTTAAATATCTAATAAACAAATATAAAAACATCAATAAAAGCAAAGCTCTAAAATGGTAGGACAAACTAACATTAGAGTGTCAGAACTGAACAAGAATAATATAAATGTATAAGTCGAAACAAAATTCTAAGTAAATTTGTTACTAAACTGCTTGAATACAGAATACTGTTTAAGGACATACTTACATGTTTAAATTGTTGTCAAAAAGGTTAAAAATCAACATGTTTTAAATTGGCTTATGGAATTTTTGGTAATGATTATAGAGTTGCTACACTTTCTTTATTGTACCTAACTGTTATAGGATTCAGCATGCAAAGTTTGTAATCAATAGGACCAATTTAACATGTCTAGATTAACAAAAAAGAGTTAACCGTTATTGACATACGGATTCACCGATCCTAATTATAGAAAAGCTTCTCTTTAGAAAAAAATACTGCCTTTGATAGTTGAGGGGAAAAGTATCGTTATAAAACATAATTGCCTCGTTACACTTCCTGGTAAAAATAAAACTACGTATTATCATAATCATGAATATATCTGTAGGTATGTACAGGAAGTACAGGTACCCAAAGTTATTTGGTTAAAAAACTTTGGGTATTTTCATTGAAATACGATTAATTGCTTCCAATCTAATAGTGTCCGAACTTTTTCAACTAATGATTTTAACCTACATGGTGGGATAATTTCGTTTATCATCATTGGGGATGTGCATGAGTTTATCGTCCATTGTCTTATCCTTTAGGATCTCTGGGGATTAATGATAAAAACTTTAATTGCGTAATATTGCTGCACTTCTTATGGTAATAATTCTAATTCTTGTCAATATTTTGTCATTCAAAATATCAGGGATCTAAAGGGGTAAGACAATGGCCGATAAATTGATGTATAGCCCCATTGATGATACACAAAATAATTCCTTCTGTAGATTAAAATCAGTTTTTGAAACTCGTTTTAATGAAATCAAAATTCACTAAAGTTCCCAAAGTTGTAAAGCCAACAAATAAAAAAAACGTTATTTTAAAACTTTGGGGACTAAAGTAATAAAAACAGTCCATTGTCTCCTTTCTCTCTGATATAATATACATATTTGTCTTTTGATTTCTATATTAGGGAAACACATTATTATATGTTTTCTTTTTATATATGATACAAAGTAGAAGGATGCTTGTACGTCTGTCTGTACGTCAGTCTGCCTATCTGTAAGTATCTGGATCATGTATAAAGATTTAGAAAAACTTCGATAGAGGCAGGGGGGGGGGGATATCTAATGATTTAAAAATGATTTAAACGGTTTTATTATTAATTGGATCTAACACCAAATTGTCATGTACTCTAAATAAAGTGAAACTTGTAGCGGTCTAAAATAACTATCCACCCCATTCCCCCATTTACCACTTCCCTTCTCCTCCAACTGGATAAACGAACTGTCCAATAAATGTCAGGGGAAATAGCAACCTAAATGGATGACAACTTTCCCCCTGTTGCAATATCAAGGTATATTCTATATCTATTTATGTCTGACTATCTTATCTTATAAAAGACGGACTCACCTAATTTTACAGAGCTGCCACGCTTCGAAAAAAGAAAGTGCAATTCTGTTTCTTGCATTAACATTATTATTTACCACAAATAAAAAATTCTTCTTTACATAGATCTGAAGGAATAAGACAATGGACGAAAAATTTATGTACATCCCAAATGATTATTATACCCTTTTAATATTTATTAATATTTTTGGTTGAAAAATTCGGGCCACTGTTACTTTAAACCAATCAATGAAGATGTAATAGATCCAACGAATAAGAGAATGTGTGTATAAAACTTTGGATACCAGTATAATTTAAACTCAAGAAGCAATCGTTTAGTAAATTATCTTTTGAAACTGTCTTAAGTATCGAGTTGCATTTATTTTTTTGTCATTATTTTGCTATCATGATGTTTTATGTGGAAAGAAATGAACATTTCTTGAGATGATGCTGTACGTATTGGTGCAAAAAATGGGGACAATTTTTAAATTGATTTGACTGGGCTGTTTATTTACGTCACAAGTGAGGGGAAAGAAAAGGGAAGGAGGAAAGAAACCCCCTAGAAAAGAGATGGGGGTATGACGTCACACGCCAAAACAATTTGAAATTTGTCCCCATTTTTTGCACCAATACGTACAGCATTCTTGAGATATAAGACAGAGATATTCTCAGGGAGGGAGGGGACATTGGGTTGTTTATAACATTAGTCCCCATAGTTTTATAAAAATGTTTTCTTATTTGTTGTCTTAACAATTTTGGGGACTATATTGAACTTTGATTGATTAGTTCATTAAGTTAGTATTCAAACGTTTCAACCACTAATGGTCATCTACTTTTTGTATCATCATTGGGGATGTATGTAAATTTATCAGACATTGTCTTATCCCTCAAGATCTCTAGATATTCTGAAGATAATAAAGAATAAATGGATTTTTTTTATCAAATACTTTTCTGTTTAAGTAAAGTCTTATTCAGTGATTTATTGACAAAAGAAAAAAAATATTTATCTTTTATTGTCCAACTCCCATGTACATGAATATTATGTAAATTGGGTCAAATCTTTGGGTACTATGATTGAATTTCGATTGGATGGTATTAACCTTGGGATATATGTACATCAATTTATTGTCCATTGTCTTATCCCTTTATATCCTGTGTATAATGATAAATGCAAATGACATATGGAAATATTGTTTTTTATTAAGCAGACATTATGAAAACCAGTTTTAACCCGTTTGTTTTATGTTTATAATCTCTATAGGGTAGAGTTTAATTTAAAGTCAAGAAAACAAAACATTATTATAACCGTTTCTACCCCCTCCCTTATTCTCTTCCCCACTTTCAGGTTGGGGGGGTGACGCAAATTTCAGATCCATGATTTCGCGATTTGAGAAAAATTTATCTTTATATTATAGCGAATTAAATAATCTTGCAAGCATCGGTTTTATCTTATGAAGAAAAATCAGTGAAAAACGAGATCTGAAATTTGCGTCACCCTTCAAATATGACGCTGACGCATGACCGCTACGACCGCAAGACGTGGCAGTAAATTGTCCACAATCTTCTATAGCGGCCACGCCCCTGGTCTGTAGGGGCACTTGAGGGAGGGAGGGGTGGGTTCGACACTTTTACTTGAAATTTTTATTTTAAAATTAAACATTTAAGGTTTTTTTCATAGGTGATTCTCTTGAGATGGTTGACGAACCCTCCAATAAAATAGTTATAAACCTTCCATATACCTATTAAAAGCTTCACTAAAAACAAACAGACAGACAAACAGATATCCTATTACTTTCATATAAGTCCAAATATTTCTTTGCTGTATTATTTGAATAGATAATATACAATAATATACTTTAATACACTTGAAGGGGAACTCTAATGACATTTACTCTACACTAGTCGCCGGAAGGAAAAAGCAGTTTTTTGAAACAGGCTCTCTGAGATTATTACAGATTCTGATATATACATATATAGACTAATGAAAAATGCAAAAAACGGAATCAAAAGCGTTCCTTCTTGGGAGAAAATCCGGGAAAAAGATTTTAGCTATTTTTAACCTAAAATTCACATTGGCAAGCCTGCGTAGAAATATACAGACATTTTAAACATGTCATTGCTCAGCACCTAGAAGTGGTAGAAAAATGCTACGTATACCATTGGAAAGCTTATAACCTCTAGTTTCCATATTGGTACATAACGTTTTTGTACTATTATTATTTTTTGAGCTATCCTCTGAAGTATACACAAAGTTAATAAATGCAGTTTTTTCTTGAATTTTAGGTTTGACACTTGTTACACAAACCTTTTTTAAATTGTATTGCTTAGCACCTAGGAGTTATATAATTATTTTATATAGGTATATTTGTATATTTTGGGTGCATTTATAGGCAATTAAATTCAGTATAAAATTTTGCTCTGGATGTTTTTGGGTTTGTTGTTATAGTTATTTACCTTATTCTCTTTGTAAGATCTCTTATATGATTAAATCTACCAGTAAAAATATTTGAAATTGAATTTTGGCACTTTCCTTCTAGGGGCTAGTTGGGTAAAACAGCTCCAAAACACTAACATCTAAGGTCTGAACTTATTTTTAGAAATATCAAGCTAATTTTTTTAACATAATTATTTTTTTTGCATATTTGAGCTAAGTAGCCACGAAAGATTTCATTTTGGCACTTTCCTTCTTTGGACTACCAGTTTATAACAGCCCCCAAAACACTAAAATTATAAGTTATGAGCCTATTTTTAAAGATATCAGGTTGATTTTATTAATTTAAAATTTATGGTTTCGGATCCGCATTGATTTTATGCGGAACCGGATCCTCAAAATTTGGTCAGTGCGGATCCGGATCCGGATGCGGATCCGGATCCTACTGGATCCGGATCCGGATCTTTGACAATAAAAATAAAATCACCAAATTTTTCAAAAAATTTTTATTATTTAATTCAAAGTCAAAAATACTTTTAATTTTCAAGTCTGAACCTAAACCTTAAAGATTGGCTCTCATCAAGAGAATGTCTGAGATTTTATATAAATTTAGGTAGATTTTTCCATTTTTTCCGCATTTTTTGGAGTCTAAGGATCCGGATCTGGATCTGCATTTTTTTGCGGATCTGGATCCAGATCCTTGGACTCAAAAATATGCGGATCCGAAACCCTGATTTATTCACATAATTGAGATACAAAGCCACTAATCTTTCCAGGGGCTAGTGTGGTGAAACTGCCCCCAAAACTGCTAAAACTTTAAGTTCTGGGCTTTTAAAAAAATATTGGGCTGATTTTGTTAAATAACTGAACTAAATAATCATTCATTAAAGTTCAACATGATATCTTTGAAAATAAGCTTAGAACTCATAATATTTGTATTTGGGGGATGTTTTACCCCACTAGACTCTAGAAGAAAAGTGCCAAATTGAAATCTGTAATAGCTACTTAGTTCAATTATGTGAAAAATGTTTACATTAGAAATATTAGCTTGATATCTTTTAAAATAATCTCATAGCTTATAATTTAATGTTTTATTGGCTTTTTACCATAAAAGCCCCTAGAAGGAAAGTGCCAAAAATAATTTTTTACAGGTAGATCCAATCATATAAGAAAATTTTTTTAAAAAGAATCATTTGATAACTATAACAACAAGTCCAAACAGCCAGGGCAAAACCTTTAGTGGCTATGTATCTCAATTATAAGAATAAATTTTAAAATTAAAAGATCATCTTGATAGGCTCATAACTTATAATATTTGTGTTTTGGGGGTTGTTAAAACCCACTAGTACCAAGAAGGAAAGTGGCAAAATGAAATCTTTAGTAACTACTTAGCTTAATTATGCAAAATAAAGTTTACAAAAAATTAGCTTGATATTTCTAAAAATAAGTTCAAACCTTAGATGTTAGTGTTTTGGAGCTATTTTACCCCACTAGCCCCTAGAAGGATAGTGCCAAAATTCAATTTTCAATATTTATTCTGGTAGATTTAATCATATAAGAGATCTTACAAAAAGAATCATGTTAATATCTATAACAACAAGCCCAAAAACATCCAGAGCAAAATTTTATACTGAATTGCATTGCCTATAAATGTATAAACTCCCCCCCCCCCCTCCTTGGCTCTTACTACAATGTCAAACCACACACATTTCAAAGACTATTTTTAATTAAGCTAAAATTGAATGCACCCAAAATATATAAATATACCTATATAAAATAATTATGTAACTCCTAGGTGCTAAGCAATACAATTTTAAAAAGGTTTGTGTAACAAGTATCAAACCTAAAATTCATCAAAAAACTGCATTTTTAAAACTTGTGTATACTTCAGATGTTAGCTCAAAAATAATAATAGTACAAAAACGTTATATACCAATATGGAAACTAGAGGTTATGAGCTTTCCAATGGTATACGTAGCATTTTTCTACCACTTCTAGGTGCTGAGCAATGACATGTTTAAAATGTCTGTATATTTCTTTGCAGGCTTAACAATGTGAATTTTAGGTTAAAATAGCTAAAAATCTTTTTCCCGGATTTTCTCCCAAGAAGGAACGCTTTTGATTTCGTTTTTTGCATTTTTCATTAGTCTATATATGTATATATCAGAATCTGTAATAATCTCAGAGAGCCTGTTTCAAAAAACTGCTTTTCCCTTCCGGCGACCAGTGTCTAATAGCAGTTTACAAAATGTCTTAGTGACAAAGCGAGGAAACCAGATACTTATAAAATAATATTAGACAATGGACGATAAATTGTAGTACATCCCAAATTATCAAATAAATCAAATTACTTACATCTTTTGTAGATAAAAATTATAGGTGGAAAAGTTTAAACAAGTATGTACCAACCAATAAATATTTAATTATAGTACCAAATTTTTTTAGTCAACGTTTAAGGGATTATAATTTACATTCCAATGTTCTCTCCCTGGTTGTTTTATTTATTGGATATAATTGTTCTAGCCTACAGAAGGGTTAATTTTGTGTATCATCATTTGGGTTGTACATCAATTTATCGTCCATTGTCTTATCCATTTAGATCCCTGGTGATATTATAAAAATCTAATTGTAGAAAATCTTCGATTCTAGACAAATAGACACACACATACACACACACACACTCACACACACACACAGACACACACACAGACACACACACACACACACACAACCAACCACACACAAGAGATCTTAAAGGATAAGACAATGGCCGATAAATTGATGTACATCTCCAATGATTATACACAAAATAACCCATTCTGCACATTACAATTAGTTGTGCAAACGTTTGTACACTCAACTTGATGAACCAATCAATCAAAATTGAATAAGAGTCCCTAATGTTGTTAAGCCAAAGAAAAAGAAAGATTATTAAAATATTTTTGGGGACTAGTGCAATAAACAACCCAATGTCCCCTCCCTCCATGAGACAAACACACATACACACACACACACACACCCAACAAAACACACACACACATACTCAACACAAACATACACAAAAACCCTCTAGTCACACCAAACGTGTGTAAAGGTCACTTCTAGTGCAGTGGTTGTACAAACCGACCAATAAATCCTTATTATAAAGTAGCCGGGCTTAAATATTTGAAAGTTTAAAAGAAGATTAAATTTAACTATAAATTTTTCTTATTTATTAGTTACCAAGTGCATAATTTTTATCAAAGACAAATCTTCAGTGTACGAACTATTCAACCAATAATTAAAGATACAGAACGGCATATTTTATTTATCCTAATTTGGGTATGAACACCAATTTATTAACCATTGTCTTATCCCTTAAAATTTCTGGTAATAAGTGATGGTGTGTAAGGAAAAGGGCGTCAAGTAATCACAATCCATCTTTAGCTGAGGTGGATTCTTAAAAAAAACTTTTTGGCTCACTGCCTCACTAAAATTAATGAGGCTCGCTAAAAATGTTTGTGAAAAATCCTCCAAAATCGTATAAAAAAATCTACAAAAATTAATCAAAATCATAAAAAGGTTATTAACATAAGATTTAAGATTTTGTTTTATTTTTGTAGATTTTTAATGCGAGTTTGGAGGATTTTTCACAAAATATTGGCGAGCCTCACTAATTTTAGTGAGGCAGTGAGACAAAAAGTTTTTTTTAAAAAGAATCCACCTCTGGTTTCCAGGTGTATTTGTATGCGTTGTAATCACAGGAAAATCAATACCCGGGAAAGCATAAGATTTTGCTGTTATAACATGACATTTAAGAGGTTTTAGATTGCAAGATTAATCTTAACTTCCTCTTCAGTATGGCTTCGAACCCGCTGAAACCTACGGTTGAAAATTTGGCTACACATGTTTCGAAAAAAAAACTTTGGGTACCAGTGTATTTTATGTTCCAATGTTCACTTCCAACCTGGTAAAATGGCATTTTGTTAAACACCAGTAATTTATTTTAGTAAGTTGTTTTTGCTTCTTTTAGTGACTTTTTATTTACTCTACTTAAACAAAAATGACAAAATCCATAAAAGCAAATCCCATTAAAGCCAGAGAGGTAGGAGACAATGGGCTGTTTATTATACTAGTCCACAAAGTTCAATAATATCGTTTTCTAGTTCGTTGGCTCATCATTTTTAGGAGCTTTAATAGAATTTTGATTGGTTGGTTCATTAAGTTCCGAGTCTAAACATTTCAACCATTAATTTATATATACAGTAGAGATAATTTTGTGTATCGTCATTAGGGAACTACATTAATTTATCAGCCATTGTCTTATCCCTTTGATTCCTACAATAAGGCAGACAAACGAAATTTACAATCATAGAATAGCAAATAATTTATCAAAAAACCCGCAATATTCTTTAGAAATTCTTATAAATTAGATCAATAGGACAAATCTTTTTTATGAATAAATGATTATAAAAATGCTACTCTACCAGATCGTATCTTATTGTTGCAGGAATCTATACAAAGTTTGAAATCTCGCACGGGAACACTCGTCATTTGAAAAAGCTTCACTTTTGAAAATTATAAAATAGATTTTTACTTTGTAATATGCTGAAAATATGGATGTCAAAATCCAAGAAAAAATTTACAATGCATAAATAATAATATATTATGCTTGTAATATTACTAGCGGCTTCGCCCCTAGCCTCTAGGGGCTTTACTCTAAGAGGTATAATTACATCTTCTATTACCTGCCCAGCGGAAAAAATGCGAATAAATCGAAAATTTTCGCAAATAAATGGTGAATTCGCAAAATTCTTAAAAATTCTTTTAAAAAAAAAATTTGAGTGGGGGGGATTTTTTTTGTTTTTGGGGGCGTAGGGGGTGTCCCACCCCCCAAGAAAATAGCCTAAAACCACCACAGGACCAGTAGGTATATTCCCTGGACGGACGGACAGACATCAAGCTACTTTGTATTTTAGATGGTAAAAAAGTCAACCCCAATTGAAAAACATTTCTGTTAAACAATAATGCAATAATTTTGAAAAATAATAAGGACGGACTGACTAATACATCCTAATTATAGAATAGCTTCGCTGTTAACAACAGCCATGCTTTGAGTGATAATCATGGAGGGAGGGGACATTAGACTGTAAATTATATAGGTACCCAAAGTTTTATAAGCATAATCTTTCATTTGTTGGCCAAAATACATTTATCAAATTTATGTCAATTAATTTTGATTTACAGAAGATGTTATTTGGTTTAACATAATTTTGAAATTACGTCAATTCATCGGCCATTGCAACATCCCTAATACCCGTGGTGATAATAAAAATAAATTTCCCCTGTCTGTCATATAATGTAATAATTAAAGACACCTTGACTAAAGCAAAGTATTTGATGTTAACATTACTTGCTTGGGAAAATTTAAACAATTTTAATCAATTTATATTATGTTTTTTTGCTAGCAGCAACGCCCCAAGACGCCCCTTGTGGCAAATGAGGGGAGGAGGCATCTAGACCCACCATTTTAGTTTTAAAAATAAAGTAAAAAATGGGGGGGGGGGGGTACTTTTTCTCTTAGGAGGCTGTAGTTATTCTCCCAAAAATTAGTTATAAACCTTACCCGGTTGGCGAGATCTTAAGTTACATACACAGCATACAGACATCCTCTTACTTTTATAAAAACAAGATTAATTCACATTAGTCTGATAATTGAAAAAAAATCAAAAGGATTGTAAGCTTGTTATCACTGTTCTAATTATATATAAACAAAATTCTATAAAATCAATTAAAGAGAAGAAATGTTTAAAAATCAACTTTAATCAAAAGTAATAAGATGTCTCTCTGTTTTCATGTGTTTCAAAGGATCTCGTTAACAGATGAGCCGATATGGTTCTCCTGAACTTTTTCATATATCCAGAAAGCTTATAAATATTTTTGGGGAGGATACCACCACCCTTCCAAGATATTTTATTTCTTTCAAATTTTAGAAAGGGCCGATTCCCCTCCCCCTCATTTATTCAAGTGTCCGTAGAGGACTCAAGGGGCGTAGCCGCTAGTGGAAATATAAATTAATTATAAGCTTCTATATAGGTTAACTTAGTGATAGATTGTTAAAAATATTTGAAAAAAAATTGAGAGGAAAGGAGAGAGAGAGAGAGAGAGAGAGAGAGAGAGAGAGAGAGAGAGAGAGAGAGAGAGAGAGAGAGAGAGAGAGAGAGAGAGAGAGAGAGAGAGAGAGGAGAGAGAGAGAGAGAGAGAGAGAGAGAGAGAGAGAGAGAGAGAGAGAGAGAGAGAGAGAGATAGATAGAGAGAGAGAGAGAGAGAGAGAGAGAGAGAGAGAGAGAGAGAGAGAGAGAGAGAGAGAGAGAGAGAGTGAGAGAGAGAGAGATGTTGTAGACAATTACTTGAGAAAAATTGGTTTCTAGTTGACTTAACATTGATAAAAACAAAAATCTTTACAACAAATTGTTTTTTTTTTCTTTCTTAACAGTCTCTCTTCTTATTTATAACAATAAAACAAGGATGACAACAATCATAATTAATTATAGCTAAAACAATGAAACAGTGAGAAAAAAAGAGAATCATTTATAAGGCGTAATAATTATTTTATGGCTCCGAATTTTATGAATTCCCACTGGATGAAAACTACTGAGATATACTGATAAATCATATATCGTAATTTTATTATAGAGAATTTTACACGAAAAATAAACAACCATGCAAACTCTAAAATCCTTATACTAAAGTAACAAGATGTTTGTCTGTTTGTGTGTCTGTGTGAACCGAAGGATCTCGCTAACCGCTGAACCGATCGGGTTCTCCTTAACAGGGTAGCTTCTCATAGGTCTCGGGAAGGTTTATAACTATTTTCTTGGGGGGTGAAACACCCCAACCCCCCCCAAAAAATGAAAAATACCTCCCGACTCCCGACCTCCAAATTCGACTCCCCCGTAGCCGTAGTATGACATAAATTAATAGCCCTTCGTATCTTTGAGATTTAATTTTTTTCTCGGGTTAATATCTCCCTATTTCAGTAGGTAAGGTCGCAGCCTCTAGAAATTAATAAATTATAATATAATATAATTTCAGTATTTTCTAAGAAATTTCTTTCGTGAATTTTAAAATTCTCCCGGATTAATTTAAATTATTTTTTGTCTTATTTAATATGTAAGTTTAGCTGTTTAGGATATATTTTGAAGCCTAAAAAATGAACGACTACACTAAATGACATCGAACACAGTAAAAGTGTCGGACTGATTATGACGTAACAAAAAAAATTAGCCAATGAGAGCTAGGCCATTATTGACCAATAATAAAAATTTATAGTGGCCTCTCATTGGCTAATTTTTTTTACGTCATAATCAGTCTGACACTTTTACTGTGTTCAAAGACATCTAATCACTTTGAATTTTATATAACTAACCTTAAAATGAGAGACAGCGTACAGTGCCGCCAAAAAAATGGTGTCATACAATAAAATGATAAATGAGAGGCCAGTATAAACAATTACAGTGTATACTGGCCTATCATTGGTCAGTTTATTGCATGTCGTCATTTTTTTGAGGCACTTTCTAAAAATGACAATTCTATAATCAGTGTCAGTCTGTCTGTCAGTTGATTTTATGGATTTTCCATCGCTGTTTCTTGCAAATATATATAATTTTACTATAAACAAAATGACCAAAACGTCTAAATTCAAGTTGTATAGTAAAAAGCATAAAAAATTTTCGGTCATGGAAAGAAAACGAAGTTGCGGGATTCGTCGCATTTTCACAGTAGTTTTTGAAAGGTTATTTTATGTTAGGTTAGGTAAGTGTTAATGATTAGAAAATAGGCCCCGCAGGTTTAGAGCTCCCCGGTAAGCTATGAACAGAAAAGCTACTGTGAAAATGCGACGAAACCCGAAACTTCGTTTTCTTTCCATGATCCAAAATTTCTTATGCTTTTTACCTAAAACTATAGACAGAAACTTATAAATGTATATATTTTAAAGTACGTGGATTGGTAATCGAAAAAAGTAGATTGGTTTTAAAGTATTAAAGAAATAACAGTTATGTTAATAACAAACTTACAACATTTTAGATTATAAAATAAACGGGCAAAGATCATTAACTAAAAAAGCTATTATGCTTAAAATTTGTAAAACCTTCTATCAAAATAGTTTTAAACCTCGCCTGGACCTATAAGAAGCTTTTCTGTAAAGGAGAGCTATACTGGTTAGCGAGAACCTTCGCTACTCACACACACACCCACACACACACATACACATACACACATACACACACACACAAAGTACATGACACTTGTTACATTACAATATATGTTAAAATTTACTGTACTTTATATATTTTCTAGCGGCTGCATTCCTAGTATCAGTCAATCAGTTTAAGAGATCTTAAGCTTCAGGCAAAAACCCTACTACTTTATGCAATAGAATAGACATAATTATCTTTAATTAGTTTTGAGATTGTTTGTCCTTGCCAATGTTTATAGACAGCAAAAAAGGATTTGAGAAAAGTTTTCAACAAAAATACTGGACGCACACAAACTTAGATAAATAGATAGTAGGGGGAGATACCACGGATAAAGGGACTGTACAACAAAAATATTAAGTTTTTAGGTGTTGTTTAAAGGGAACATGCACCTAAAAACTGATTTCAGTAATAAAGGGAATATGCAGCAAAATTACTGGATAAATACAAACTTAAATGAATAAAAAGTAGGGATAAAGGGATTATGCATCACAAATACCAGAGGGAGGTAATTGAGATGAGTTCAGGGAATGTGCACTAAATAATACTGGACGCATACAAACTTAGATAAAAAGAGAGAGGGGGAAGATACCAGGGATAAAGGGACTGTACAACAAAAAATATTAAGTTAAAAGGTATTAGTCAAAGGGAACATTTAGCAAATAGACGAACACTCAATAATAGGTAAAGATATTAGAGATTGAATGAATGGAATATGCACTAAAGAAATGGTTTCAGGAATAAAGGGAATATGCAACAACAAAAAGCACTTGATGCATTCAAACTTAGATGAATTGAGGGTGGTGATAAAGAGATTATGCACTAAAAATAATATACTTACATTTTTTTCCCTGTTAAAAAGAAAGATATACATTATGTTGATTTGAAGATAAGTTTATCTACTTATCTATTTATCTATGATTTGAAGCAGATATCTATATACTTTGAGCCAAGATAATCATGTTTCAATTTCTCCATTTTTTAAAGAGATACTAATTATTTAAGTTCAAATTATGATAAGTTTTTATTACTAATCTATTTAACTCTGATTTGAAGGAGAGGTCTAATTACTTTTGGTTAACATTATCATATTTCTTTAATTTTTAAAAGAAATATTAATTACTTTCAACTAACTTAACTACAACTTAATATAACCTATAGTTTATCTATTATCCATTTATCTCTGATTTGAAGGAGATATCTAATTACTTAGGGTTAACTTAAGATAATATGAATTATCATATTCAATTTTGAAAAGAAATATTAATTCATTCAACTAACTTAACTACAACTTAATATAACCTATAGTTTATCTATTATCCATTTATCTCTGATTTGAAGGAGATATCTAATTACTTAGGGTTAACTTAAGATAATATGAATTATCATATTCAATTTTGAAAAGAAATATTAATTCATTCAACTAACTTAACTACAACTTAATATAATCTGAAGTTTATGTACTTAGCCATTTATATCTGATTTGAAGGAGAGATCTAATTACTTTGGGCCAACTAAAGATAATCATAGATTTAACAAATTCAATTTCTCCATTTTTTAAGAGATGTTAATTACTTAAGTTCAACTTAGGATAAGTTTATCTAGTTATCCATATATCTCTGATTTGAAGGAGAGATCTAATTACTTTAGGCCAACTTAAGATAATCCAATCTTTTCTCTTCTCCTCCTACTAAAAGTTTCAACTTATCCAGCTAATTTTTATAATTAGCATGTTATCATTTTTAATAAGGAGGGAGAAGACATTGTGCTATCGTTTCGATTCGTCCAAAAGTTTAATAATAATGTTTTCTTATTCGTTGACTTAACAACTTTGAGGACTTTTACTAAAGGTTGATTGGTTGGTTTATTAAGTGTCCTGACATTTTTACCACTATTTGTAATCTACAATTGGGTAGTTTTGTGTATCATCATTATGGAAGTAGATAAATTTATAGGTCATTGTCTTATCCCTTTTACAGTTAGAGACAAAGTCATTAATCCTTATATTAAAGTAACAGGATGGTTGTCTTTATGAGTGTGTCTGTTTAATTAGATCTATTTTACCACGAAACCAATAGAGTTCTCTATTATAGGGAAATTTTGTTCTGGGATAGTTTTAGGCTGTTTTTATCTGTAATACATGCTAGGGCGCAGTTAATTTTACACTGAAACGATTAAATTAAGTTATTTGCCCCATTTTTCCCCAATTAAAAACAATCTCCCAGATTGGTTTTATTTATATAGCTTTTCTATAAAGCTGTTATTATTAGCTGTTTTTACTGTATATTTCAAAATATTTTGTCCTTAATGAAAAAACATTTTATTTTCTCACCATTCTTATATATAACTTTTATACAGCAAATATTTATAAAGAAACTTCTACAAATATTTAAGACATATTATACTTTATTGTGATATTTCAAACTAGCGGATAAGCTCCTAGAGGCCTCTAGGGGCACGTGAGAGAAGGGGATTGGGAAATATAACACTCCACTTTTAATTTTAGTTTCAGAAAGATGAAGTTAAAAAATATTTTTTTTTTTTGGGGGGGGGGAATTTTACCTGGAGGGGTGGAGTTACCCTCCCCTAAAAAAATATAAACCTTCTCTGGACCACATTAAACATTTGAATATCTGAATTAAATGATGTATGATTTAATGAAAAAATCTTGTAAATAAAATCTTATATTTTGTGGTTTGGTTTTAGGCTATTTTGAAAAGGTGTAGGATATTTAGGAATCGTTTGATATCATCAATTTTTAAAATTATTCAGGGAGGAAGGGGACTTTGGACCTTTAATTACTCTGGTACCCAAAGCTTTAAATCTTATTCATTGACTCAAAAATTTTGGGTACTTTTATTGAATTTTGATTGGTTTATTCCATACTTTTCAACCAATAATTAAGAAGGTGTAATATTGTTACTCATCATTGAGGGTGTATATTAATATATCGTCCATTGTCTTATCTTTGAAAATTATCTCTCTTTATCCAATTTTCTTCTTAACTTTACTTTATAATAGTGTTTACACTTTTAAGTTTAAACAAAACCTTCATTTAAATTCTTTGATTGATATAAATTTTTTTGCTGTTCTTTAATTAATTTAATAAATATTAAAATTGTGTCATTAAATACATATTAATCATATTATCGGTATAACGGTATTATAAGGATTTTAATCAATATATTTTTAATGGTACTTCCCCTTAAAGTGCCTGTCGAGCACTGACCCCCCCCCTTGTGTTTGAAATAAGAAAGGGGGTTAGGGGGGAGGTGGGTTTAGATTACCCAGTACCCATTTTAACCTAACCTAACTAATAAACTAAAACTACCTCTCCCAATTAATTACAAGTTAAAAGATATGAGAATGTGGGGTTCTTTTCTCAACAAGAAACTTTTAGAGAAAACGCCATGCTACTAAAACATCACAATCTATTGTCTTTAAAATGCTAGCAATCCTAAAAAAGCTGCAAAAACTGATAAATTTGCTGTTTAATATCTTTAGCATGATTTGAATTGCACCGGTTTTTTTTCTATCCAATCACAAACTTTAAGTTTTCAACAATTCTTCAAAAACTTTTTAACAAGAGAAATACACAAATTGAAGGAGGGATAGATGGATGGATAGATTACAATATTGATAGATTACAAAATAGATTGGTGGATTGATTTAATCGCTAATAAATAGTCTATCTAAACTCCGTTCCTAGTATTTGAATGATCTGTAATCGTAGGGGTAGGGATAGATAGAACATAGCCAAAAACCATCCCCTAACTTATTTCTAAAAATAGCCTAAAACCATCACGGGGCATTGCTAAAAAGATAAAGAAAAGGATTGACTTATATATAAGCTTTATTTCAGCTCTTATTAGAATAGAAATGTTTCTCATGTTTAAATTTTTATCAATAAAAGAGTTCTATTATGCAAAGAGCTAGGAGACAGTGCAAGGCAGTTTATTGCACTAGTCCCTAAAGTTTTATAATAACGCTTTCTCATTCGTTGGCTAAACAACTTCGGGAACTTTGGGTAAATTTTGATTTATTATGTTGAGTGATTAAACGTTTCAAGCACTATTTTAATCTACTGAAGGGGTAAATTTGTGTATGATCATTGGGGATGAACATCAATTTATCGGCCATTGTCCTATCCCTTTAGACTATTATCTATTATTGTATCTGTTTACACTTTACAACTGATTTTGTACCTCGTTATTTAGGATAAAAACATGTTTTCTTATTATTCTTATACTAGTTTTTTTTCTTACTTTTCTTAGATATTTTCACTATGGGACCATTAATGTGTAAAAATATATTTTAGTTTTCTTTATTATAATCAGATTTTTAAAGAAAAAGACAATGGCCGATAAATTAAATAAAGTACAACCCTATAATGATGATACACAAAATTAATTCTTCTGTAGATTACAAATAGTGGTTAAAACGTTAGCAATCTCAACCTAATGAATCAACCAATAAAAATTTAATAAAAGTCCCTAAAGTCTTAAGCCAACAGAGAGAAAACGTTAAAATAAAACTTTAGGGACTAGTGTAATAAACAGCCCAATGTCCCATTCCTCCATGATAATACTATACTATTTTTAGTCTTTCAATAGTTCTTCTTAAATCTCATATATTTTCACTATGGGACCATAGATGTGTAAAAGTTTATTTTAGTTTTCACTATTGTAATAGTTCTTTTTCTTATGATAGTTCTTATTAGATCTTAGATATTTTCACTTTGGACCATGGATGTGTAAAACTTTATTTTTAGTTTTCACTATTATTTTCAGTCTCTTATGATGGTTCTTATTAGATCTTAAAGTTTCACTATGGGCCCATGGATGTGTAAAACTTTATTTTAATTTACACTATTGTAGTAGTTCTTTGTCTTATGATAGTTCTTCTTAAATCTCATATATTTTCACTATGGGACCATGGATGTGTAAAACTTTATTTTTAGTTTTCACTATTATAATAGTTGTTTTTCTTATGATGGTTCTTATTAGATCTTAAAGTTTCACTATGGGCCCATGGATGTGTAAAACTTTATTTTAGTTTTCACTATTGTAATAGTTCTTTTTCTTATGATAGTTCTTATTAAATCTTAGATATTTTCACTTTGGACCATGGATGTGTAAAACTTTATTTTTAGTTTTCACTGTTATAATACATCTTTTTATATAAAAGATTATTTTTACAATGACACCAATTCTAGGTACAAAATTTTATATCCTTATACATCGGTAACAGGATGTCTCTCTTTGTCTATGTGTAGTAAAATATCTTGCTTATAGCTGACAAAAAAATTAAAAACTTCTTTTGAATAAGAAATGATAAATTTTTGGAAAAAATGTAAGACGTGTTTTATCATAAAATGATCAGATTTTTATGGAATTAAATCTATTGTTTCTTATGAATTAAAATGAATTCTATTCATTATTTTCAGCTAAGATTATCTTTAGATTTTTTTCTTAAAAACAAGAATGACGGCTATATAAAAACAAAGCTTTGAAACGGTAAGTCAAACGAACATTAACAATTATAGAGATCCAGAATTGAATAAGCAGAATGTAAATCTTTCGTTGGCCTATCCCCTGTTCACCTGGGTATTGATATAATATGTGAAGATATATATTTAATATTATCTATCATTATCCTATCCCCTGTTCACCTGGGTATTAATATAATATGTGAAGATATATATTCAATATTATCTATAATTATCCTATCCCCTCTATACCTGGGTATTAATATAATATGTGAAGATATATATTCAATATTATCTATAATTATCCTATCCCCTCTATACCTGGGTATTAATATAATATGTGAAGATATATATTCAATATTATCTATAATTATCCTATCCCCTCTATACCTGGGTATTAATATAATATGTGAAGATGTATTCAATATTATCTATCATTATCCTATCTCCTCTATACCTGGGTATTAATATAATATGTGAAGATATATATTCAATATTATCTATAATTATCCTATCCCCTCTATACCTGGGTATTAATATAATATGTGAAGATATATTCAATATTATCTATCATTATCCTATCCCCTCTATACCTGGGTATTAATATAATATGTGAAGATATATTCAATATTATCTATCACATCATATCCCCTCTATACCTGGGTATTAATATAATATGTCAAGATATATTCAATATTATCTATCATTATCCTATCCCCTCTATACCTGGGTATTAATATAATATGTGAAGATATATTCAACATTATCTATCATTATCCTATCCCCTCTATACCTGGGTATTAATATAATATGTCAAGATGTATTCAATATTATCTATCATTGTCTTATCTCCTCTATACCTGGGTATTAATATAATATTCAGGGAGTAAGGGAGGGGACAATGGATCGAATATTCAATTTTTAGGAGTCTCAGACTTTGGGTACTGGCTTAAAGAGAATGTGCAAGAATTTAGCAGGTTCTGTCTGACTTTGGGTACTAGAGCATCATAGCCGCTAACTCGCTAGTTAGTTTTGAATATAGCAGACAAAAAATTTCTTGAGATGGCTGGTTTTAACAATATCTTTTTCTCCAAAAAATATCACTTCATAAATAAAAACTTTATCGTGATATTTGTGTAATAAACAATCTAAGAACCCTTAAATTTAATTCTTGTACAAGGTGTCATTTTAAATTTAATTATGGGATAAACGAATTCCAGGGATGATTTTTCTAGTAATTAATTACAGAATGGTTAAGTCAGTCTGATGTACTGGTAATCTAATTTTCAAATGAATGTTTTTCTCTTAAAACTTTTTTCTTATTTTATAGTTTTCTAAATTTGATTAACACACCCTTAACAATTTTCTTCAAATTTTCTGGATAAATCTGGATTTCATGGCCTTTCAGCGAAAACTCTGAATTGAATTAATTGCTCATTTTCCCCTCCTTTACTCCCTGATAATATGTCAAGATATATTCAATGTTATCTATCAGAGCCTACTCAAGGTGTTCTCATTAAACAGGAATATTGTTTAAAAGAATAATTCTGAAAAAATGAACAAAAAAAGATATTAGGTATAATTAAAAAATCAAATATCCATAAGACCCGAAAGAGAGAGAGAGAGAGAGAGAGAGAGAGAGAGAGAGAGAGAGAGAGAGAGAGAGAGAGAGAGAGAGAGAGAGAGAGAGAGAGAGAGAGAGAGAGAGAGAGAGAGAGAAAGAGATAGAGATAGAGATATATATATATATATATATATATATATATATATATATATATATATAGAGAGAGAGAGAGAGAGAGAGAGAAGAGAGAGAGAGAGAGAGAGAGAGAGAGAGAGAGAGAGAGAGAGGGGGAAA
This sequence comes from Acartia tonsa, assembly GCF_053477335.1. Lineage (NCBI taxonomy): Eukaryota > Metazoa > Arthropoda > Copepoda > Calanoida > Acartiidae > Acartia > Acartia tonsa. Next base: position 3,900,847 of record NC_137269.1, read on the forward strand.
GAAAAAAAAGGGAGAAAAAAAGAGAAAAAGAAAAAGAGAGAAAGAAAAAGAAAATTTAAATATTTTTTTTGTAAAATTGAAAAAACACTGTGATTTTTTGTTTGTTTTTATTAAGATAAGATTGCCAAATATAACTCACATCTATTTCTCAAAGTATTGAGGGTTTGATGCAAAATATCTCTTAAACGGGCAGTAGGCCAGGGAGGGAGAGGAAATTGGTTTGTAAGTTACCCTGGTATCTAAAGTTTTATAAGCACGCGACTTTGGGTACTTTTATTCAATTGTGATTGATTGGTTTCAATACTAGTTATGTCGCAACTTTTCAACCAATAATCTTAGTTTTTAGGATACTTTTGTTTATCAGCATTGGGGATGTATATCAATCTATCCTTCATTATCTTATCCCTTAAGATCCCTTCCCTAGCAAGAATATGGCTATACTGTACCAAAGATGTTTTGAAAAGGTTTCTACCATGGGGGTGGGTTACTTAGTTAAGACTTGCTAACAAAGGTTGTGAATAATTTCCGAATAACTTGCTTTAAAGGGCCACCAAAGACATATTAAACATTCAAAATAGAACTTCATATTGTGAAGAATTGATAGGCAAAAACCTTTAAAAAGCGGCACATAAAAATTTAAGACTGATTTTGGATATTACCTTCTTCCCCATTCTCTATAGATGCCACTTTTACAAAATTAAGAAATAAGGGGGGGGGGGGTTTAATGCAACCATCTCGTAATCAGTGAGCAAATGGCACTTAGAATTCGAATTTCGAGCTGAAATTTTGCATGGGTAATCCTTGGTAGGTCTATTTTCCCTAAATCGAACAAAAAAATTGGAAAAGTAACGGCTGGCGGCTGCAGCTCAGCCGTTTAGCTGTTTTTTGCCTATTTTTAGGGCAACTTCATCATTATTTACGTAGGAATAAACTTTTTAAAACATAGTTTTGGTTTAATAGATATTAAATGATAGCAATAACCATTTTTTAAATTTCTAGTACCAGCTGCTAAACGGCTAGAACCGGCTGAAAACGGCTGAGAGCGGCCAAGAGTATGAAGAGTATATAGGGCTTGTGACATGTCTAGGGGTAGGTTTTTATGGGTGCTGAGCTCAAAAATACTACTAAAAATAGTGACGGCCAATCCATATGGCAGCTGGGTAACAGCTGTAGCTCAGCTGCGAGCGGCCAAGAGTAGAATGAGTAGATAGGGCTTGTGACGTGTCTAGGGGTAGGTTTTTATGGGTGCTGAGCTCAAAAATGCTACCAAAAATAGTGGCGGCCTATCCATGTGGCAGCTGGGTAACGGCGGCAGTTCAGCTGGGAGAGGCCAAGAGTAGAATGAGTACATAGGGCATGTGACATCTCCAGGGTTAGGTTTTTATGGTTGCTGAGCTCAAAAATACTACCTAAAATAGTGATGGCCAATCCATGTGGCAGTTGAGTAATAGCTGCTGCTCAGCTGCGAGCAGCCAAGAGTAGAATGAGTAGATAGGGCTTGTGACGTGTCTAGGGGTAGGTTTTTATGGGTGCTGAGCTCAAAAATGGTACCAAAAATAGTGGCTGCCAATACATATGGCAGCTGGGTAACAGCTGCTGCTCAGCTGCGAGCGGTCAAGAGTAAAATGAGTAGATGGGGCTTATGACGTGTCTAGGGGTAGGTTTTTATGGGTGTTGAGCTCAAAAATGCCACCAAAAATAGTGGCAGTCCATCCATATGGCAGCTGGGTAATGGCCGCAGCTCAGCTGTGAGAGGCCAAGAGTAGAATGAGTAGATAAGGCTTTTGACGTGTCTAGGGGTAGGTTTTAATGGGTGCTGAGCTCAAAAATGGTACCAAAAATAGTGGCAGCCAATCTATATGGCATCTGAGCAACAGCTGCAGCTCAGATGGGAGCGGCCAAAAGTAAAATGAGTACATAGGGCTTGTGACGTGTCTTGGGGTAAGTTTTTATGGGGACTGAGCTCAAAAATGCTCCCAAAAATAATGGCGACCCATCCATATGGCAGCTGGGTAACGGCTGCAGCTCAGCTGGGGGAGGCTAAGAGTAGAATGAGTAGATAGGGCTTGTGGGCTGTAGCTGTTACCCAGCTGCCATATGGATGAGCCGCCACTATTATTGGTAGTATTTTGAGCTCAGCACTCATAAATACCTACCCCTGGACATGTCACAAGCCCTGTGTACTCATTCTACTTTCGGCCGCTCCCAGCTGAGCTGCCGCCGTTACCCAGCTGCCACATGGATGAGTCACCACTATTTTTGGTTTTGGTTTTTATGGGTGCTGAGCTCAAAAATGGTACCAAAAATAGTGGCGGCCAATACATATGGCAGCTGGGTAACAGCTGCTGCTCAGCTGCAAGCGGTCAAGAGTAAAATGAATAGATGGGGCTTATGACGTGTCTAGGGGTAGGTTTTTATGGGTGCTGAGCTCAAAAATGCTACCAAAAATAGTGGCAGTCCTTCCATATGGCAGCTGGGTAACGGCCGCAGCTCAGCTGTGAGAGGCCAAGAGTAGAATGAGTAGATAAGGCTTTTGACGTGTCTAGGGGTAGGTTTTAATGGGTGCTGAGCTCAAAAATGGTACCAAAAATAGTGGCAGCCAATCTATATGGCATCTGAGCAACAGCTGCAGCTCAGATGGGAGCGGCCAAGAGTAAAATGAGTACATAGGGCTTGTGACGTGTCTTGTGGTAAGTTTTTATAGGGACTGAGCTCAAAAATGCTCCCAAAAATAGTGGCAACCCATCCATATGGCAGCTGGGTAACGGCTGCAGCTCAGCTGGGGGAGGCTAAGAGTAGAATGAGTAGATAGGGCTTGTGGGCTGTAGCTGTTACCCAGCTGCCATATGGATGAGCCGCCACTATTATTGGTAGTATTTTGAGCTCAGCACTCATAAATACCTACCCCTGGACACGTCACAAGCCCTATGTACTCATTCTACTTTCGGCCGCTCCCAGCTGAGCTGCCGCCGTTACCCAGCTGCCACATGAATGAGTCACCACTATTTTTGGTAGCATTTTGAGCTCAGCACTCATAAAAACCTACCCTAAGACACATCACAAGCCCTATCTACTCATTCTACTCTTGGCCACTCCTAGCTGAGCAGTAGCTGTTACTCAGCTGCCATATATGGATTGGTCGCCACTATTTTTAGTAGCTTATTTGAGCTCAACACCCATAAAACTTACCCCGAGACACGTCACAAGCTCTATCTACTCATTATACTCTTGGTGGCGCGCAGCTGAGCTGCAGCTGTTACCCAGCTGCAATGTGGATGGGTCGCCACTATTTTTGGTACCATTTTTGAGCTCAGCACCCATAAAAACCTACCTCTAGACACGTCACAAGCCCTATCTACTTATTCTACTCTTGGCCACTCGCAGCTGTTACTCAGCTGCCATATGGATGGGTCGCCACTATTTTTGGTAGCATTTTTGAGCTCAGCACCCATGAAAACCTACCCCTAGACATGTCACATGCCCTATGTACTCATTCTACTCTTGGCCTCTACCAGCTGAGCTTTGGCCGTTACCCAGCTGCCATATGGATGGGCTGCCACTATTTTTGGTACCATTTTTGAGCTCAGCAAGCACCCATAAAAACCTACTTCTAGACACGTCACAAGCCCTATCTAATCATTCTACTCTTAGCCGCTTGCAGCTGAGCAGCAGCTATTACTTAACTGCCATAGGGATTGGCCGAAACTATTTATAGAAGCATTTTTGAGTTCAGCACCCATAAAAACCTAATCCTGGACATGTCACATGCCTCATGTGCTCATTCTACTCTTGGCCTATCTCGTCTGAGCTGTGGCCGTTACCCAGCTGAGCTGCGTCCATTACCCAGCTGCCATGTGGATGGGCCTCCACTATTTTTGTTAGCATTTTTGAGCTCAGCACCTATAAAAACCTACCCCTAGACACGTCACAAGCCCTATCTACTCATTCTACTCTTGGCCGCTCGCAGTTGAGCTGCAGCTGTTACCCAGCTGCCATATGGATTTGCCGTCACTATTTTTAGTAGCATTTTTGAGCTCAGCACCCATAGAAACCTACCCCTAGACATGTCACAATCCCTATCTACCCTTTATACTCTTCGCGGCTCCCAGCCGTTTTCAGCCGGTTCTAGCCGTTTAGCAGCTGGTACTAAAAATTTTAAAAAATGGTTATTGTTATCATTTAACATGAATTAAACCAGAAATATGTTTTAAAAAGTTAATTCCTACGTAAATAATGATGAATTTGCCCTAAAAATAGGCAAAAAACGGCTAAACGGCTGAGCTGCCAGCCGCCAGCCGTTACTTTTCCAACTTTTTGTTCGATTTAGGGAAAATAGACCTATCAAGGATTACTCATGCAAAATTTCAGATCGAAATTCGAATTCTAAGTGCCATTTGCTCACTGATTACGAGATGGTTGCATTAAAACCCCCCCCCTTATGTCCGTCTTTGAATATGTTCTTAAATTTGTTAATGGTGCGTGGTAGGTTTTAGGCTATTAGGAGGAAAAGATAAAAAATTTTTACGAACAAAAAAATCTATAGAGGCTTGTATAACTGGTCTTATAAGAATAATTAACTTATTCGATAACAAATTGTATTTTTAAAGAAATTAACTACTTAGAATTATGAGAAAAAAAATATTTGATAACCAACTAATTAATCCTTTTATTTACGTAATAAAACTTATATAATCAAAATTTGGATTAATTAATCATATATAATAAAAATCACGTTTATTTAATCCTATTGTATAAAGTAGTAAGCTTTTTTGTCTGTAGCGAAGGATCTCGTTAACCGCTCAACAAACATGGGTTTCCGTTACAAGTTACTTTTAAGTCCTAAGAAGGTTTTGAACTATTTTTTGGGAGGGTATCTGATTGATGATTATTGATGAGGGGCAGTCGTTCAATTCCCCACCCCGCTTACCTCAAATGCCCCTAGAGTCTTTTAGGGGCGTAGTCGCTAATTATATTAAAATTGTCAAAGAGTGGAAAAATTATCTTAAAAAATCTATTAATTCTATTAGATAATGGCAATCAAACAGCCAGTCAAACTTTCCCTGTGCACTCATACCTTAAAATATGTTCTAAGAATTTTACTCCCCCCCCCCCCTCAATATGGGGTCCCAAGAGAAGGTCTTGTGGAGTAGAATCAGAACCAAAGTACGTTTAAGAATATGTCGCTCCTAGTCTAAGAAATGATTGAAAAACCACCATTTTTAGTTTTTTTGGGAATTTGCCAATTTTTAGAGGTTTTTTAATGATTTTCTCAGACTAGAAGTAAAAAAAATCGAAATTCACATAAGGCTGCAATAATAAACCTAGAACTTCATTTTTGGGTTCAATCATCATCATTTCATTAGGGTGCTTGTCAAAATTCTTAAAAAAAGGCTTATGGGACACTGTAATGTGCAGGAATAACTTGTACGTTTAGCTGTTTTAACAAGGATGACAACATCCATAAAAGCGAAGCACTGAAACTGTAGGACAAACGGACATTAACACTTGTATAGTGTCTGAACTGAATAATCAGAATATAAAAGTATAAGATTCGAAGCAAAATTGTAAGTAAATTTTTTGAAAAACTGCTTGATACAGGATAATGTTTATGGACATACTTACATCTTTAGGACTTAATTATAGAGTTGCTTCGCTTAAAATATTGTTCTTTGTTGTCCCAGGAATCAACATACCAAAAATCAGTTCAAACGGATAATTAGATCACATAAAAATTTGTTGTTAAAAAAGTAGAAAAATCAACATGTTTAAAATGGACGTACGGACATTCTGGTAATGATTATAGAGTTGCTATACTTTCTAAATCGTACCTAACTACTACAGTAATCAAAATGCAAAGTTTGAAATCGATAGGACAATTCTAACATGCCTAAATTAACGAATAAAAGCTAACTATCTCGGACGGACGGACGTATGGACGGACGGACGGACCGACCCTAATTATAGAAAAGCTTGGCTTTTAAAAATAATCGATCCCAGGAACATTTTACTGTGAAACGCACTTGATCCAATCTTTCTCTTGGAAACAATTTAGTAGGAAGACAATTCAAATTTGTTTTGTTTATTTTGCTCTGGGATATAAAGGGATAAGACAATGGCCGATGAATTAATATACATCTGAATGATAAACAAACTAACCCCTTCTGTAGATTACAATTAGTGGTTGACACGTTTAACTTCATGAACCAACCAATCAAAAGTCCCCGTTGTTGTTAAGCCAAAGAATAAGAAAACATTAATATAAAACTTTGGGGACCAGTGTAATAAACAGCCCAATGCTCCCTCCCCCCCTGATTTAGTCTTTACAGACATAAAATTTCAGATTAGATATTCTAAAATATGTTTCAATTTTTGCAAAGGTTTACATTTATAATATTAAATAGAAAATGGATGGATGGGCTGCTTAGAAGTTAGATCTTGCTAACCACTGGACCGATTTTTCGTTCTTTTTCAATGTGTCTTCATATATTTACTTGTTATGATTTATCTTTATTAGAGGGAGAAGGTAGGGCACCGCTGAACCGAATGGGTTACTCATGTAATATACCTACTAGTTATATGAAGGTTGTAGGCTTTTTCTGGAAGTGGAGGAGGAATGGGGTACCCCCCCCCCCACTCCCCCAAAAACTCCTTCTTGTTTTTTATTGCCTTGTTGTATTTTAAATTTGCACTGATTTAAAAGAACTAAAACCAAAATAAATATAATCATTGCCGTTCCGAGAATCAATGTCTCGCAATAAAATATTAGGAACATTTCAAAACAATAGATCAGGGATTTTGGGGATAAGACACTTGAAGATAAATTGATGTACACCCCCAATTAAGATTACCCTTCTCTAGATTGAAATTATTGGCCGAAAAGATTTGGCACTATGTTTTAAAACTAAAAAATCAAATTTTAATGAGGATTACCCCTTCTGTAGATTGAAATTATTGGCCGAAAAGATTTGGCACTATGTTTTAAAACTAAAAAATCAAATTTTAATGAGGATTACCCCTTCTGTAGATTGAAATTATTGGCCGAAAAGATTTGGCACTATGTTTTAAAACTAAAAAATCAAATTTTAATGAGACTACCCAAAGTTTTTTAGCCAAATAAGTTATTGTTGTTAGTAAACTTTGGGTACTATACTGTAATTTCAAGTCCAATGTGCGATCCCTCTTTTAAAATAAAGATGACAAAATTTGATGTGCTTAATTTTAATTTCCAAATGTGTACGCAGTTTCCGCGGTGTTTCCTCATCCTATCTCAATATTTACTACTAGCGAAAAAAAAGCTTCAAATTTTCAAAATTTTGAACGTATAAACGATTTATACATTAAAAATTAGAATTTTTTTGAAGTTTGAAGCTTTTTTAGCTAGTAGTAAATACACACCTCGGAAACTGTGTACACATTTGGAAAATGAAATTTCAGCACACCAAAAATTTAATGAGATCAGGGAGGGAAAGGATATTGGACTGTAAATTACACTGGAATTTTGAGTACTTTTAAAAAAAGATAAATCTTCCAATGGACTTTCCCTGTTTTAAAACATTAAAATAAAATATTATATTTCACAAGATAAAAAATGACTTTCCAGGGCTCGACAGCCGCGCGTCAGCCTCGTGTAAGCTTTAAAAAAATCGTCATATTATAACTTTAAAATTCAGCTGCATGTCTACAACTGTTCCCAAACAGACAATCCATCTTTTCGGATTTATTTTGCACACAAAATGAGGTTTCGATATGAGGCTTATGCGCGGCTGAATGCGAACCTAGTAATAGTGTCTAACTTTTTATCTTCGTGACGTAACAAAAATCCATCTCTTTTTTAGGGGTTTCCTTTCCCACCTCCCCTCTCATCCTTCAATTTTTGTTACGTCACAAACATAAAAAGTTAGACACTATTACTAGGTTCCTGAATGCGGCTGCCGATCCCTGCATTAATCTTTGCTAAATTAAATTTCTTTGAAATTGAAACTTTAAGGAAAAAAAAAAAGTTTTAAAAGGTTAAAAAAATAGTTATTTATTGCATCGTATTATAGACAACTTTCCTCGGATAGTAAAATTAAAAGATAAAAACAATTTCCGGGCTCTCAAAACTGGTATTAATTTTATGATTTTTAATTAATACTCTTGGAAAATTGTCTGTAATTCGATGCTATACATGATTGTTTAGTATTGCTCAGAACTGGTTCTAATCCAGCTGATTAGTGAAATTCATACTGGAAAAGGGCGATCATATCAATATGTAGCCAAATTAGCGGTGTTTTCTCACAAAGAGTATTTTAAGCACTGATGAACCCTCCTTACTTTCAAATAATCACTCCCTCTCATTCGTTGCCTTAAAACTTTGGGTACTTTTATCTCAGATTGATTGGTTGGTTAAAACTTGAACTGTCATCCTAAATTTTAATCTAAAGCAGGTGAATTTTTGTTTATCATCAATGGGGATGTAAAAAGCTATAGATGGGAGCGTTATCTGTTTAGCGGTTAGCGAAATACTTCGCTACGAACACACAGACGGACCCACAAAAAGAGAGATAGACACCCTGTTACTTTTAGGCTTCGCACCTAGCCTCAAGAGGTAATTTTTAAAAAATTTAGTATTTCTGGTGCTGCCATTTATTTGAAGTAACTGCCTCAAAAAATATTTTTTTTGAAGGGGGGAATTTTAATTTTTGATGGGGTTTTGGGTGTCCCGTCCCCCAAGATAATAGTTTAAAACCACCACAGGACCAATAGGTATATACCCTGAAGAGTAGTATCCAATCGGTTCAGTGGTTACCGAGATCTTGAGGGACGTAGGACAAACGGATGGACAGACGAATGGACCGACGGACAGACAGACATCATTCTACTTTGTATTATAGATATAATAATGCCATATGTATATACGTAACAGGCCTGTTTTAGAGTAGCTTCGCTACTAATATAACTTTTTTGCTTGTGTTTTTTTTGCTATATATATATTACTTTTTTACCCCTTTATGAAAGGGTAAAAAAATTGTACTTAACTTATCTTTTTATCTAATGGTCCACGAAAGATTAATTATACTAAGGGAGGGGATATATAATATAATATTACTAGAGTTGGCTCGATATAATTATCTCCCTGTTGGCTAGTTTTCTATATGCATATCTATTTCTCAATAAATCTATTTTCCTCACCCGGCATTACTATCTAAAAGAAAGTAAATATTTAATAATTTAAATGATTTTTAAAAGATTTTTTAAATTATATTTTTTTCTTTACATTACCATCACCAAAGGGTTAATGATGATGATTACAATTTTAGTTTAATATTTGAACACACAAAATGTCGCCACAATCGAATTCTTTTAAAACATAGTTTTCTTAAATTTATCATATTATAAATTTAAATTTTCTTTTTTATGATTAGAAATTAAATACATCAATATAAGGTAAATAGCAACATGAAATGAAAAAAATGAATTTATTTTTAATAAAGTAAAATAATGGGTCTTATCGTTCTGGGCAATGAGAGTTTATTATGGATTATTGGAGCACTATGAGTTTTAATCATATATTCCTTGGAAAACTTGAGCTCATTTATAGACATTTATTTCCTATATAGATCTGACATGGATCTTGAAGCAATTAAGCAGGCCGTTTTCTACATGTTAAAAATTGGAAGATTTCATTAAATAAAAGTAATCGCAAATATACTTAGTAAATGAAAAACAATAATAATATAATTTTATCCCTATATAAACGTAACAGGATGTCTGTCTGTATGTACTGAAGGATCTCGCTAACCACTGAACCGATGTGATTCTACTAGATAATGAATAATAATTTTTAACTTTTTTAGAGGGAGAGTAAACTTATCCCCCCAAGAGAAATTGCCCCTAGGAAAAAGTTACCCACCCCACCCAAAAAAAGCCATTATATTGTTTTACATAATTCTTTTTTATGTAATACTTTTTTTTCTGATTGGTAATTACTATGATATACATATATTTACGTAATTGTTGAATGTTCATCTACTTTTTATAATCCCTATTTTTTTCTGTTTAGTAGCGAAGCGACTACCCCGCACCCCCAATATCAATTTTAGTTTTAAAAAGAGCATTTTAAAAAAATTCGGGGGGTCATTTATTCCTATTGGTGATATTTCTTGGCAGGACCTATAAGAAGCTATATTAGAACCATAATCATTTATCCTTTAGTACAGATACACAAACATGAGAACAGACATCGTGTTACTTTTATAATTGATTTTTATCTTTCTTCGTTTCTCTCTTATTCTCTCTAATATCTTTTTTATCTTTCAATCTCTTTCTCCTCAATTAACATTAGCCATGATTATTTAATTTATGTTTCAGATTTGAGTACTAATGGACTAGCCTGCCAAGAATCGTATACTGATGGACTAGCCCCTGTCTAGATGGGGCATGAAAACCTACAATTTACAAGTAAGTTCAATAATATTTTGAGTACCAATGGAATAACTTAGTAAAAATTTTATACTGATGGACCAGCCCTTGTCTAATGGACTAGCCTAGTAAGAATTATATACTGATGGTCTAGCCCCTGTCTAATGGAATAGCCCGCTAAAAATTGTAAACTGATGGATTAGCCCCTGTCTAATGGACTAGTCCGCTAAAAATTGTATACTGATAGACTAGCCCTTGTCTAATGGACTACTATAGTAAGAATTTTATACTGATGGACTAGCCCCTGTCTAATGAACTAGCCTATTAAAAATTGTATACTGATGGACTAGCCCCTGTCTTATGGACTAACCAAGTAAGAATTGTATACTGATGGACTAGCCCCTGTCTAATGGAATTGCTTAGTAAGAATTGTATACTGATGGACTAGCCCCTGTCTAATGGAATAGCCTACTAAGAATTTTATACTGATGGACTAGCCCCTGTCTAATGAACTAGCCTATTAAAAATTATATACTGATGGACTAGCCCCTGTCTTATGGACTAACCAAGTAAGAATTGTATACTGATGGACTAGCCCCTGTCTAATGGAATTGCTTAGTTAGAATTATATACTGATGGACTAGCCCCTGTCTAATGAACTAGCCTACTAAGAATTGTATACTGATGGACTAGCCCCTGTCTAATGGAATAGCCTACTAAGAATTTTATACTGATGGACTAGCCCCTGTCTAATGGAATAGCCTACTAAGAATTTTATACTGATACACTAGCCCCTGTCTAATGAACTAGCCTACTAAGAATTGTATACTGATGGACTAGCCCCTGTCTAATGGAATAGCCTACTAAGAATTTTATACTGATACACTAGCCCCTGTCTAATGAACTAGCCTACTAAGAATTGTATACTGATGGACTAGCCCCTGTCTAATGGACTAGCAAGCTAAGAATTGTATACTGATAGACTAACCCTTGTCTAATGGAATAGACCGCTAAGAATTATAAACTGATGGATTAGCCCCTGTCTAATGGACTAGTCCGCTAAAAATTGTATACTGATAGACTATCCCTTTTCTAATGAACGAACTTGATAAGAATTTAAAAATTTTAAGGGAGGGGCGGTAGGGATAGGACAATAAATATAAAAATTTCTTTTTTTTCCCTGGACTTTGGGTACTAGACTAATGCAAGCTTTCTTATTTTAGTTAATTATTGGATACTAGCGCAGAAGCTTTTACCTCCCAATTTAATATTTTAAGACAGTGAAAAGGTGGACCAAAAATCCATGAAAATCAAGTAAAAAAGAGTATCCAGGGAGGCAGCAATTTAATTACAAATGGGACGTATATGTGATCCAAGACCTTAGTTATGGAGCTGCTGAGTTAATAATTAAAAAAAAACTGTTGTTAATTATATTTCTAACATTAGATATTAAAAAATAAAATAATTAGCATTCTTTAGATAATACTAATACTTTTTGAAACATAAAAGATAAAAATATGATTATATAACTACATTCTTAAAATTGTTTTGTATTTTTCTTTTTATCTATCTATTTTTTTATCTGTCTAGCTATCTAGCTATCTGCCTGTCTGTCTGTTTGACTGTTTATCTATTTATCTATATATCTATCTATCTATCTGTTTGTCTGTCTGTCTATCTGTATATCTATCAGTATCTATCTATCTATCTATCTATCTATCTATCTATCTATCTATCTATCTATCTATCTATCTATCTATCTATCTATCTATCTATCTATCTATCTATCTATCTATCTATCTATCTATCTATCTATCTATCTATCTATCTATCTATCTATCTATCTATCTATCTATCTATCTATCTATCTATCTATCTATCTATCTATCTATCTATCTATCTATCTATCTATCTATCTATCTATCTATCTATCTATCTATCTATCTATCTATCTATCTATCTATCTATCTATCTATCTATCTATCTATCTATCTATCTATCTATCTATCTATCTATCTATCTATCTATCTATCTATCTATCTATCTATCTATCTATCTATCTATCTATCTATCTATCTATCTATCTATCTATCTATCTATCTATCTATCTATCTATCTATCTATCTATCTATCTATCTATCTATCTATCTATCTATCTATCTATCTATCTATCTATCTATCTATCTATCTATCTATCTATCTATCTATATACCTACACTGTTAAAAATAATTTTTTTTTTTAGCATCAGATGATACTCTATATTCTTCACATTAATGTATAGTATCAATCCGTACGTAGTAGGAAAAAAACGTCATTACGAAACAAGGAAGTTTTCAATGCATTATTAAGTATTAGGTAATGTTTTGTGAAGTAACAGGTAGTACTAAATAATGTATTTGTCTGTATAGTATTGTCTAATACGCTCTTGGGAATATAATTCAATACGGTATAAATAAATTTTCATTACGCTCCATCGCAATTGTTATTACGCTCATGGAAATTAACACTCTCTTATCTAAACCCCCCCTCACTGTCGACTAAAATTTCTCTAACAAATTTTTTTCGCCAATCTTCAATCACTTATATATTATATTATATTAAATATTATTTTATTGTTATGTAAAGGAATTATAATTTATTCAGCATGTGGGTTTTAAAATAAATTTTTCCAACATTGGTGAATTAGTCCTAGAATTTTTGTTCATTCATAAGGGAATATTCATCACACAGAAATTGTCCCATTTCGATGGTAACAGCTGATTTTACTACAGCTCCGATGGCGATAAATATTAGTGATTGAAAAAAAATACATATAAAAATAAGTAGAAGTTTTGATTAAAAATTTTAAAATTGTTTTTTGTAATCAGTAAATTGAAGAAGATAGGATACAAATTAAAAAAAAGCATTTAAAAAAAAAGTATTCTTCTAAAAAATGTTTTGTTTTTTATTACTTCAAAAAATATTGGCGCGCATATTTGTGTGTTCAAGAATACACGAATGCCTGATTTTTAATTAATGTAAATTTGTTGTTAGTATTATTTTAAGCAAATTCTTCTTCAAGAAGGTTAAGTTATAAATGTTTTAGGCGTTAAGATCTAGAAAATATAGTTGGTTTTATTTAGATATCTTAAAATCACACGCTTCTCGCAAATTCTTTTCCTTTGCATTAAGTAGTTCAAGTTTTCACCTAACAACATTAAATACTAGCGGATGCGCTCCTAGTATCCTAAGTAGCCTAAAAAAAACTTAAAATTAAAAAAAAATAAAAATTAAATAGCCTAAAACCATCCAGAGATTTATAAGATCCATCCATAAAATGGAGAACTCAATCGGGTCAGTAGTCATTAAATCTTAAGCAACAGACAAAAAAAACTTCCTACCTTATATCATAGTTTTAATAAAAATCTGTTATGGACGGCCAGAATTGTAGAAAAGCTTAGCCTATCTCCCTTTCTTTTCAAATTATTATTTTCACCTGTGTTTCGGAATTAACCAAATATTGGCAAAATTTATAAAAGGGCTACATTTCAGACAACCATACACTCAAAATGCCAGCCAAGAAACAAGAATTAAAATGGTTTGCTGTTACTTGCAGGTTAGGAAATCAGTTCTTTATGTACAAAGTTTTCAAAAAAAATATCAAGACTTTGAATTGTTACATATCGGTCCATCAATTAGTGAGATCCTTTGAAACACACAGACACTTTGGGATCTTTAATGAATTTTGATTGTCTGGTATAATAAGTTGAGTATCCAAACGTTTCAACCAGTGTTTTGGAGCCGGAGCCGGGAGCAGCAACATTTTTGGTGGAGCCGGAGCCGTATTTTTCGTTAAAAACGGCTCCGGCTCCAGATTAGCTAAATGTGATTTTTTAAAGTAATAATATGATTTGGCAACGGTCTATTTCCATATAATAAACTAAAAAACTATTGTTACTTTACACATAGACACACATCCTTCTACTTTTATATAGCTTTAATCAAATAAAAGCAAAATATTTTATATTATTTATTTTATTTTATCAATTTCAATAATGAACAAAAATTGATATATTAATTTTAAGGGTAGGAGCCGGAGCTGGAGCCGTATTTTCAGATACGGCTCCGTGGAGCCGGAGCCGCATCAAAATTAAATGGCTCCGACACCCTGGTTTCAACTATTAGTTATAATCTACAGAAGGGGTAATTTGGTGTATATTTATACAATTTTTAAATGAAAATTAAATAAAAGTAGGAGTTTTTTATTTAACGAATAATTCAACCAGTGAAATTTACGGCCCAATGTTCCCTTCCTCCCTGATGTAGTCTTTTTTAAAACCTATCCTATCAAAGGAAGTAGTTACCTTTTGTGTCTGTAGCGAAGGATCTGGCTAACTGCTGAACCGATATGGTTTTTCTTAACAGTGAAGCTTCTTATAGTTCAAGGGAAGGTTTTACTATTGTTGGGCCGGATATCCGGTGTGGCCGGATATCCGGCCATTTTCAATATCCGGCCGGATACAGGATATTGAAACTATCCGGCCGGATATCCGACAATATAATTTTTTATATTTCACAACAAAAATCTTTTTTTTTTAATTTTAAATGGCTTTAATTTTCTTATTATTGAAGCTAGAAGAACAATTTTTTCTGAATATGTTTATCTTTATGTAAATTTTATATTAGAAGTCTCAAAACATAAATTTTGGCGGTGGCAGCAGTACTTGGCAGCTGCCAGCCGCAAACCGACGATTGGCAGGTAAACGGCAACGGATTTTATGAAATTTTAATATGTCATGAAGATAAAAAAGTTTAAAATTTGAAATCTTCAATTAAAAATTTGCGGTCACAGGAACCGTTTAAAGATTTATGAAGACCTGGAGGTTCAGGACTTGCAAGATTATACCTGGAACCTGAAATCGACTTGAACACATATATTACATATGAGGATGTACGATTATAGGATAGTTTAGTATTAGATAACATGAGATGCTTTGTTTAAGTAAAAAAATATTTTTACTTTTTACCTGAATAACCTTACCAGATTTGCTGGCATCCTGTGCCTGCCAGGAAGGAGGTATTAAAAAATTTCAACTCTCAGTTATGTCTCATACCCATATTTCAAAAGTCACTCAGTTATAGCCCTCTACCTTTTATACACAGAAAATAGGATAGAAAAAAAACAAGGGGGGGGGGGGCAGGCATTCTACGCAACCTCCTCGCCCATCCTCCAACCATTAGGGGTTGATATTACAGATTGAGGGTAGTAATAGTTAATTAGATTTATTTGCTAAGAAGAAAGATCATTTAATAGTTACTTAATTTTTATCCTATTATATAAAGTAGTAAGCTTTTATGTCTGTAGCGAAGGATCTCGCTAACCGCTGAACTGATATGGTTCTCCTTTAGAGTGAAGCTTCTTATAGGTCCCAGAGTGGTCTTAGACTGTTTAATTTTTATAAACAAATCGTTGTAAGGTTTTAAGTTATTTTTCTGCACTTTCATGTCCCTTCTAATATTCCTAGATACTAGGGACGCAGCCGCTAGTATAATATAAACACCAGTTTATGAAGAATTTTTTTTTGCGGGTATAGTCCCTTGCGTGGTAACGCCCCTTAAGGAGTGATTATTCGTATTTTCACAGTAGCTTTCCCCCTATTTCTAGCTCCTCGCAGGGTACTCTAACCTTGCGGGGCTAATTGCCTAACCCTGCGGGATAATCACCTAACCAAATATAACATAACCTAACCTAAAATAACCTATTAAAAGCAATTTTAAAAAGTCAACGAATCACCCCTTAAGGTGCGTTGCCACGAAAGGGACAATATCCTTTTTAGATACTTTAATATGTAGTAATTTGGCCGGTTATCCGGCCGGATATCTGGTAATTTGGCCGGATAAGTGCCCTTAGTGGGGCATTGCCGCCCCGCCAGTATTATAAAGTAGTAAGGTTTTTTTGTCTGTACCTTAAGATTTCCATGACCACATGAACTGATGGGAGTTTTAAATTTTATGGAAGCTTTTTATAAGTAGCCGGACATTTTTAGGCAAAAATGGCTCTAATCTTAGATTTTAATTTAATTTTCATGGAAAATTGTCTGTTTTGTTAATCCAGTGGGGTAGAAGGCCCAGGCTAACAAAACTGGTATTCATTTTATGATTTTTATTTTAATGTTCCGTGTAAAATTGTCTGTAATATGATGCCATACATGTTTTTTCAGTTGGGTTGACAACTGGGTTTTAACCAGCGGATATTAATCGGTTTTAAAGCCATACTATAAAAAAACCTAAAATTTGATGTGTCACAACATGTATATTGGAAAAAATGCACTTAACCCTTGCGGGCCATTCACCTAGCCCCCTGGGGTCGGTCCCCAACTTGCTGAATCATCTTAAATGATGTCCTTATTAATAGACACAGTGTATTTTAGTTAAAACCCTAAGAAAACACAATTTAAGGTAAGTTTCCACATCAATATATACCAAAAAATAAAATTTTTGGATTTTTTTTGCCATTTAGATGTAATACCTATAGGACTAGGCTTATATACCAAGTTTGAAGGGTCTAGCTCAATATTTAGACCATTTTGCTCACGGATTAAGAATAGATGTCATTACCCCCCCCCCCCCTTTTAATTTTTTACCACAACCCATTACCATATTAAAAAGCTTGGACGTCCTTGCGATTACGAGCAGATTTGGCCTTATACCCTTTAAAATTATTACATAATAAAAGTATAACACAACCGGAAATAAGAGGTCCTTAAAAAAAAAGAATTTTCGTTCAGGCATGTGAAAAATCACAACATGAACATTAGGATAAAAATCATAAAATTAATAAAGTAAGCCTGGGCCTTATATCCCTCTTGGTTAACATCTATGGGTCTAATCTCAAAATTTTTTATTTTAATAACAGCGGAAAGCTGTCTATAATACGATGCAATAAATTACTATTCATTATTACAAAATATGGAGGCACTTTTAGAAACCAAAATGAAAAGTCAAAGGAACTTCCATTTTTTTTTTGCTCTAGTGGCATCCACAGGAAATTTCGGACTCCTATCCCATGTGCCGAGCCGGGCCTATATAGAACGTAAAAAAATGATACAAAAATCATATGAAAAATATTAATTTGATTAAAACAAATTCACAAATGAATGTAGTTGGCAATAAACTTTAAAGGAGGATGTGGAAAATAACCATTTGGGCAGGGGGGGGGGGGAGGGGTTTACTCGAGAAGCCTTAGAGCTAGAGGGAGCTAATTTTGGATTTAAGCTTCTGTAGGGCCAAAGTTACTTTAAAAATTACACATTTTATTTTGGGTCTTTCCTTCGTGGGGCTTGTGGAGCCAACACTAAAAATAGGAGTTATTTTGAAAGATATACCTAAACCTGATTTTTTCAAAGAAAACTTTTTAAAAATAACTGAACTAAGTTACCATTACACATTTCATTACAACCAAATCTGTTAAGGTTACCTAGTTTAGTTATTTTTAAAAAGTTTTCTTGTATTTATTTGAATCCGGTGGATAGGAACCGGTTCTCATCCATATGAAAAAACTATGTCTAACATTATATTATATCCAGCTTTCTATGAATTTAAAAATGTACAATCATAAGATTAAAACCAGTTTTTTTAGCTGGTCCCTTAGGTACCTCGGGGCTAAAAAAACAAGTTTTAATCTTATAATTGTACATTCTATATCCGCGGAAAGCAGTTTATAATACGATGCGAGAAATAACTTTTCTTTGTTATCTTTAATATAAGCTTAGAACTCCTATTTTTAGTTTTATGGGGTCTTTTCTCCAAAAGGCAAATGATGAAGGAAAGTCCCAAAATAAAATGTGTAATGCTTATTAATCAGGGTTTCAGATCCGCATTGATTTTTTGCGGATCCGGATCCTCCAAATTTGGTTAGTGCGGATCCAGATCCGGATCCTAGCGAATCCGGTTCCGGATCCTTGACAATGAAATTAAATCACCAAATTTTTCAAAAATATTTATTCTTTAATTTGAAGTCAAAAATACTTTTAATTTTCAAGTCTGACCCTAAATCTTAAAGATTGGCTCTCATCAAGAGATTGTCTGAGGTTTTATATAAATTTAGGTAGATTTTTCTATTTTTTCCGCATTTTTTTGAGTCCAAGGATCCGGATCCGGATCCTTGGACTCAAAAATATGCGGATCCTTGCGGATCCGGATCCGAAACCCTGGCTTATTTAGTTCAGTAATTTTGATAAAGTTTCTTTTAAAAAATTCAATTTTCTAAGTTTTACCTATACATTCAGTCACATAAGAGATTTTACAAAAAAGAATTAGGTTGATAACAAAAAAAATAAGCATACACGTCCCTCCCAAAATTTGATACCTAATGAATTTAATTTCCTTTAAGTGTACAAACTTCCCTCCCTTATAGTCGGTCCATCTGTCCAGAACGGATAGCTTTTTTGTTTGTTAATTTAGGCATGTTAGAATTGTCCTATCAATCTCAAACTTTGTATAGTGATTCCATTAGTAGTGAGGTACAATTTAGAAAGCGTAGCAACTCTATAAGCATTACTGGTATGTCCGTACATCCATTTTTAACATGCTGATTTCTACATTTTACTAACAAATTTTTATGTGATCTAATTATCTGATTGATCTAATGTATGGTATACTGATTCCTGGGAAAACGCAAAGCAACTCTATAATCAAGTCCTAAAAATGTTAGTATGTCCATAAACATTATTCTGTATCAAGCAGTCTTTCATTTAATTTGCTTACAATTTGGATTATCCTCTTATACATTTATATTCTGATTGTTCAGTTTTGACACTATACATGGGTTAATGTCCATTTGTCCTACCATTTCTGTGCTTCACTTTAATGGATGTTGTCATTCTTGTAGAATATGGTACTACGTCAAACACTAGATACGTCAAACAGTAGATGCGTCAAACGCTAGACAGCCAAACAGTAGATGCGTCAAACGCTAGACAGACAAATGATAGATACGTCAAACGCTAGACTACGACAAACAGTAGACTTTGCCATTTCGCGACAAACAGTAGAATTTGTAAAGTGCGACAAACACTAGAAGCGACATACGCTAGAATTTAAACTTATAAAACATTTTTTCGTACATTAATACTAAATTTATATTTCTATTAATGCAGGTAGGGTAGTGCAGGGTTATTCCGGTAAATTTTTTGCTTCAACTTAAAAAAAAAAATTTCCCAAAAACTTTTTCCGGTTTTTAAGAGTGCAAATGAAAGATATAGCAATAACAAAGAAGCCTGTCTTGGTCCCGTTAAGATCTCGCAAATAGAAGTCGGTCAAAAATCGGTTTAAAGGGCCGTGGTTGGCCTATACTGGAATAACCCCACCAGTGGGGCTATTTCGTTCAGTTGACTTTGAGGGGGTGGAAGACCCCCTTAAAATATTTTTTTTTAACATTTTAAACTATGAGTAGAAAGCTGAGGTCATTAGCTTTCTAACGGTACTAGTCGCATGCAGATCAGACAATTTTTTGACAACATTTTCCCCATTTTAAAAAAGTCGATAAAATTGCAAAAAAACATCAATTTTTTTCATGCAAACTTTTTTTTTAAAAATCGTACTTTTTATTATATGATTAGGTTTTTTTAAGCTTTATACATAAATTAGAGTCAATTTCTGATTCACAAGTTTTGGAATTTCTTTAAAAAAGTGATTTTTTCCAAAAAAATTTTTGATTTTAAAAATCCTGCCAGTTTTGACAGCAGTTTTTGATACATTTTTTCTTGTCTCAAATTGGCTAGTATTGACCTACAAGGGTGGTTAAGGTGTCTAAAGATGCAAAATTACATGCCTGACAATTAACTCGAAATGATATGGGGTCTAACTCTAATATTTCAACACATTTTATGCAACAGGAATTTTGAAAATGCAAAATCTTGGATATGTACTCTAAATCTTGGAGATAGAACCCATATCCTGGGGAGTTTTTGTTAGGACATGCAAAGAGCTTTCTAAGACACCTTAAACACCTTTCTAGCTTAATCCTAGTCGATTTGACATAAAAAATCCCAACCGCGCAAAAATCGCAAAAACCCTCTCATACAAAAAAGATGCAAGGGTTTCATATGGAATTTTAAATCTTCTAGCGGTATTTCTAACCCCTTCTTACATGAGCAAATGCAGCTGATACATCTTCAGGCAAATATTTAAGGCGTTACTTGGGTGATATACTCTTCCCATTACTATAAAAATGTGTCTGAAAAATTTTTAATGTCTTTACAAATTGAAAAGCTTAGGCAACAAAACATGACATAATACAAGCAGTAAAATGACTAGTATTGTACATCACACAACAGGCAAGGCAATGATTAAAGCTTAGGTCATGCATTTAGGTTGTTTATGCTTCCAGATCACCCAAATTAAACATTAGGGTATTATACAGTTATAAATACAATAATAAAAAAGTAAAAAAAGTGACCGGAATAGACGATTTTTTTTTTGATGAAAAAAAAATTATGAAAAAATCAAGTTAGAACAATGCCTCCAATTGCAAACGATAAATGAATGCCATATCTTTCATTTTACAAAAACCCGGAGGTTGCTCAGCCGTTTAGCCGTTTTTTTAGCTATTTTTAGGGCAAATCTGTCAAACTTTTTTGCTTTAAATCATGTGAAATGATAAAAAAAAACATTTTTTAGATTTCTAGTACCAGCAACTACCGGCTAGAACCGTTTGAAAACGTTTTGGAGCGGGAAAAAGCATTATGTGGAGAGAGGTTTCGTGACTTATTTCTCGTGTAAATACCCAACAAATGTCTACACGGCTGAGCCGCCAGCCGTTAGCCACTACTTTTCCAACTTTTTCTTCGATTTAGGGAAAATGGACCCACCAAGGATTACTCATGCAAAAGGGGTAGTTTCATGAAATGCATTTGAACTTAATTTAGTGAACCGCATATTTTATCCTGGTTAAATGGTTAAACTACATTTATATGGCATATATTTGAAAAAATTTTAATTTTCTACCACATAGTTTTTGAAATATCAAGACTTGAAAATCGTCTTTTTAAATTGCATATATCACAAAAAGACAATTATCAGGTCTTGATATTTTAAAAACTACGTGGTAGAAAATTGAATTTATTTCAAATATATGCTATTTAAATGTAATTTACCCCATTAACTAAGAAAAATATGTTATTGTCCTTGTCTTTGAATCAGTAAAGCGATTCATCTGGGGTCATTTTGGGGGAAAATAGGGGAAGGCAGGCAATACTAATTCAAATTTCAATGGTGTGTTGTCACCTCGCTACAAACCCCTACCACAGGCACTACTTTAAATAATAATCACCTTATAATTTTATTCAGTAATAGGCAATATAATTTAAATTTCACAAAATTAGTTAAAAACCTTCTGGACCTATATGAAGCGTCACTTTAAAGAAGAAACATATCAGTTCAGCGGATAATGAGATCCTTTGCTACAGACAAAAATGCTTATATCATTTTCTTTTTAAGTTTTAAAAAGGTAAATTATTTTTTTTTTGTGGGGGGGTGGGTAGATACACTCCACAAAATTAGTTAAAAACCTTCCCTGGACACATATGAAGCTTCACTTTAAGGAGAACAATTTCGGTTTAGCGGTTAGTGAGATCCATTGCTACAGACAAAAAAGCGTATTACTTTACATAATAGGATTAATTCTAGCCTTTGTCGTATCTATTGTTTGTCGCCTTTAGAAAAAATCTAGGGTTTTTCATATTCTAGCGTTTGTCGCATTCTAGTGTTTGTCGTATCTAGCGTATGTTGTGTCTAGGGTTTGTCTGTCTACTGTTTGTCTGTCTAGCGTTTGTCGCATCTACTGTTTGACGTATCTAGGGTTTGACGTAGTACCCTAGAATATACATCTAATATCATGGAAAAATCTAGATTTTAAAATTTTTGGGTTCTATCTCTAGTGTTTTTTTTTTAAACAAAAGTTTGAATAGTTTTTAACCACCAACCCTTTCTCCTTCAGATTAAGGGGTTTTGAGGTTGGGTGGAGGGTCAATGATATTTCAAAAGCTACTTTAGGCCTACAAAAGTTTATTACTAAGGTTTGATCCATGTATCAGATGTGGTATATGAGTAGTACACACTAGTATAAAATAGTATTAGGCCTACTAATGTTAAATCCAAGGTTTGCTCCATGGTTCTCAAGTGGTTTCTAAGTTATACACCAGCCTCCCACCTCCTTCCTTTGCCATAGGAGGGTTTGGGGGTGGGTGTGAGTGGGGGGTGAGCAATATTTATAAAAGTATTAAACACCAGCCTCACAGCCCCCTCTCAGTTAAGGGGGATTGGGGGTGGGTAGGTAGTCAATGATAGTTCTGAAAGCAACTATAAGCCTACAAAAGTGTTATCCTAAGGTTTGCTCCATTTATCTCAAGTGGTTACTGAGAAACACCCTATAGTAAAATCAACCTGCCCCCCCCCCTCATTTTAGAGGGTTTTGGGTTGGGTGGGTGGTCAACAATATTTCTAAAAGCAACTTTAGGCATACAAAAGTTTTATCCTAAGGATTTCTCCATTTATCTCAAGTGGTTACTGAGAAACACCCAATAGTATAATTTACCTACCCCCCCTTCTCCTCTTAATTAAGGGTTTGGGCGTGGGTCAACAATATTTCTAAGAGCAACTATATGCCAACTAAAGTTTTATCCCAAGGTTTGGTCCATTTATCTCAAGTGGTTACTGAGAAACACCCAATAGTATAATCCACCTGCCCCCCCCCCCCCTTAAATTAGGGGTTTGGGGGTGGGTGGGTGGTCAATGATAGTTCTAAAAGCAAATATAGGCCTACATAAGTTTTATCCTAAGGTTTGCTCCATTTATCTCAAGTTGTTTCTGAGAAACACCCTATAGTATAATCCACCCGCCCCCCCCCAAAAAAAAAAAAAAAAATAATTTTGGGGGGGGGGTGGGGTGTCGACGATAATTTTAAAAGTAACTTTGGTCCTATAGAAGCTTAAATCCAAAATTAGCTCCCTCTAGCTCTAAGGGTTCTCGAGTAAAAAAGGTATACGAACAAAAAATATGTTCTTTCTTGATTTAAACACAATAATTGGCATAAAATATATCATCCTAAATGTTAAAATCAAATATAGAATCTATTTTAGAGTCAATATAGTGCAAAAAGTAACCAAGTATGAAAATCTGAAGAAAAAAGTTCTTTTTGCTTTTTATATACATATCACCTAAATGTATATAAAATTAGTGATAAAAACTATAAAACATGTTATAATTTTTTAAATCACTGTCATCGATTAAATTGCACTTTTAGGTTTAAGAATTACCAAAGTAGTGCAGAAAAACTCTTTTTATGGAGTAATTAATCAAAATAAATGCCAAAAAAATAACTACAAAATGGTCTACTGCATTATAAAAAACGCCTAATTGTTTATTTGAATTTATTTTGTTAAATATCAAGAGTTTTTATGTGCTACTTTGGTAATGAGTAAACCTAAGAGTGCATTTTAATCAACGATAGGATTTAAAAAAGTAATAACTTGTTTTATAGTTTTTGATCACTAATTGTATATACATTTATCTGATATGTATATCAAAATCAAAAAGAACTATTTTTTTAGATTTTCATACTTTGGACAAATGTCTTGGTTACTTTTTGCACTATATTTACTCTAAAAAGGATTCTGCATCTGATTTTCACATTTAGGATGATAAATATTATTTTATTGTCTTAAGTTTGTTCGAAACTTATAGATAAACAACTTTCATTAAAAGATTTTTTTCTAAATTGGTCATTTAAAGCATGAAATTAAGTTATTATTGCAATTTTTTCCAAATAACTTGCAAATATGATTTCTGCGGATTTTCTAATTTACATAGGCGTTTTCTATGTATATTCCTCTTTCCAAAAATACCTCTCTTGTTAAGATTGGATAAAAAAATCTTTATGGTCGAGACTCCATAACTGTGGGGGGGGGGGGGGTTAAATGTGGTGACTTGTGCCACGACATACCAGCAATTTTATTTTGGATGCTACTCCCTTAGTTTTAAAGATAATTACTCCAAGTTTTGGTATCTTTCGAAAAAAAACGGTGGTTGGACCGCAATTTTCCGTCGCCGCCAAAAAAAAAATTTTTATTGCATTTCCTGCGAATTAGGCAATTTGGAATCATTAGAGATCATGTTATTTTTTTCAAAAATTTTTCCCCTTATAATCAACCCTGCGGAGGGAACTTAATCATTTTTTCAAATTTTCGTTAATCAAGGTATATCTTACATTCAGTGCCTCTCCTAAGCTTTCAAAGATATTTAAACAAAATTTTTTAGGTAGGTCAGTACAAAATATTTAAATAAAAAATGGCAGCGGTACCGCCGCTCCCGCCGTCATTTTCCGCCGCCGCCGCCAAAATTTTTTTTTGCATTTCTTAAATTCAGTGCTTCTCCTGTGCTTTTAAAGATATTGAAACAAAATCTTTTACGGTAGGTCAGTAAAAAATATTTAAATAAAAAATGGCGGCGTTTTCTGCCGCCGCAGGATGGCTTGTAAGGGGAAAAATTGTTGAAAAAAATAACATGTTCTCAAATGATTCCAAATTGCCTAATTCGGCGAGAAACGCAATAAAAAATTGTTATTTGACGGCGGCGGAAAACTGGATATATCTAGATAAACGAGAATTTTAAAAATATTTTTTACTGACCTACCTCAAAAGAATTTTTTTCAATATCTTTAAAAGCACAGGAGAAGCACTGAATTTAAGATATACCTGGATAAACGAGAATTTGAAAAAAATTTATCAGGGGAAAAAAAAAATAAAATGGTCTTAAATGATTCCAAATTGCCTAATTCGGCGAGAGAAGCAATAAAAAAAATTTGGCGGCAGAAAACGGGGATGGACGGCAGGAGCTGCGGTACCGCCGCCATTTTTTATTCAAATATGTTTTACTGACCTACCTAAAATGATTCCTAATTGCCTAATTCGGCGAGAAATGCAATTAAAAAAAAAATTTGGCAGCGGCGGAAAATGGCGGGGAACGGCAGGAGCGGCGGTCCCGCCGCCTTGTTTTTGAAAGATACCAAAACTTGGGGTTATTAGTGACCCAGCCCAAAAGATTTTACCCAATTATCTCTAAAACTAAGGGAGTAGTATCCAAAATAAAATTGCTGGTATGTCGTAGCACGAGTCACCACATTTTACCCCCCCCCCCCCCCCCCCCTTTTCTCATTAGATTTTCATTGATCGCTTATGATTTTTTCAATATTCATACATTTTCAACTTTAAAAGAATTAGAAAGTGCAAAAGTAAGAAAATTTTGTAGTAGAAGAACAGTTTCATTTAGGTATTTTAATATTAGGCGCTTCTCGCAAATTCTTCTCCATGTAGTTTAAGTTTTCACCTAGCAATATTAAATATTAAGAAAAATCCCATTTCTCGCTTATTCGTGTAAGTTTTAATTAGGTACATATTCTAGTTTGGATTCGAATGATGTGTGAGTGTCAGTGGTTCTTTCTATTGATAACACTATTTTTTAGCCAGTGTCTTCGGCGTCTCGAGACAAAAAAAATTGGTTTTAATTTTATAATTGTACATTTTATATCCTCAGAAAGCTGTACATAATACGTTGCAAGAAATAATAAATATTCTATTATTTAGGACGTTCCTGGGTTGCCCATCAAAGTAGTGGGCGAAACAAGCAAGACTCTACTGAATTTAAGCAGTTAGTATACAGGTATACTTACTCTAGTATGGCTTCGAAACCGATTTATATCTACTGGATTAGAACCAGTTCACAGCCAAATCATTAAATCATCGTATTACAGACAATTGTCTATGAATATTATAATAAAAATAATAATATCAATACAAGTTTTTTTTATCTAAAGAAATTAGGCCTTTTCGTGGCTAACAAAACTGGTTTTATTATTATAGTTTTTTATTTAAATATCAGCGGACAGCTGTCTATAATACGATCACAATGTTTCGAGAATTCTAATATAAAACAGAAACTCATAATTCTGTTAATTTTGCTTCAATTTAGGAATTTTTTTTTAATAAGAGATGGCAGTCTGTCAAATTTTTGGACCGGATTCTAAGTCTTACAAGAATTCGTCCATAAAATGGAGCATTCTTGCGGATTCCGGATTCTAGCAATATTTTAAAAGGCTTTTAAAAAAGGGGGGGTTTTCAATGCAACCATCTCGTAATCAATGTATAAATGGCACTTAGAATTCAAATTTTGATCTAAAATTTTGCATGAGTAATCCTTGGTAGGTCTATTATCCCTAAATCGAACAAAAAGTTAAAAAAAAAATAGTTATTTCTCGTATCGTATTATATCCAGTTTTCTACGAATATAGAAATGTACAATCAGAAGATTAAAACTGTTTTTTTAGCCCCGTGGTGCCGTTTATAATACGATACGAGAAATAACTATTCTCGTATACATTCAAAACCGATTCTAATCCGGTGGATTAGAACCGGTTCTCATCCATACGAAAAAACTATGTCTAGCATCGTATGACATCCAGTTTTCTACGAATATAAAAATGTACGAGCATAATATTAAAACCAGTTTTTTTAGCCCCGAGGTGCCAAAGTCATTTTACATTTTTATATCCGCGTAAAGCCATTTATAATACGATGCGATAAATAACTATTACAAATATTTTTAAGGTTTCAAGAATGATGATATTGCAGCAATTTGGCTGGAGGTTTAGACCTCAGATAAGTATTTTATTATCTCAATAGGGGGAGGGGGATGAGGTGTAGGGCAAATGTTAGTAAACCTTAAACAAGTAGGACCATATGTAAACCTGCGGCCTTTTTTCTCTCTCTCCATATCTCGTTAAATTAAACTGTTTTAATTAATTTTATTTTTCGTCCAATTTTTTTTTGCCTAAAGATTCTTTGTGTTTTTTCTTTTTAGGTTACACAGGAACAATTGGCATTTTCGTTCAAGAACAGTTAGCAGGTAAACAATATCTATAAAAGTGCTTTTCGTCAAAGTACCAAGTGAGCACCCGTTAAACCCCTACCTCCCACCTTATTTTAAAAATTTAAATAAGCATGGATGTAGTTTTCTTTATTTATTATTGACCCCTGCGGGGAACCCTTACCCTACAGGGATATCCTGCATGTATTTTAACGTGAAACACTTGGAATTTTGAGGGGAACCACCTGAAAAAAAAGTGGCTTCGCTTATATTATACTTTGTTGATCCAGGAATCAGTATACCAAAAATCAGACCGATTGGATAATTAGATCACATAAAAATTTGTTGCTATAAAAGTAAAGAAATCAACATGTTTAAAATGGACGTACGGTCATTATGGTAATGATTATAGAGTTGCTAGGCTTTCTAAATCTTTCCTAACTACTAAAGGAATCACCACGCAAAATTTAAAATCGATAGGACAATTCTAACATGTCTAAATAAACGAAAAAAGCTATCCGTTACGGACGGACGTACGGACGGACCGACCCTAATTATAGAAAAGCTTCGCTTTTAAAAATCAGACCGATTGGATAATTAGATCATATAAAAATTTGTTGCTATACGGACGTACGTACGGACATTCCGATAATGATTACAAAAAAATGGTACCTAAATACTATAGGAGTCATCAAGCAAAGTTTAAAATTGATAGGTCAATTCTAACATGCCTAAAAAGCTATCCGTAAGGACGGACGGACGTACGGACAGACCAACCATAATTTATAAACTAGAAGCACAAAAATAGTGGATGGGAATACGTAGAAGTAGATTTAAAGTGTATTTATTAAAATCAAGAATAGATTTATTGGAGAAAAAAACAGGAAAAAGTTTTAATAAACACCAAAGATATGGGGAAATACGTCAAACATGTAAAAATAGCCAAAAACCTGCAAACGGGCAGTCTGACTATCATTGTTGTCTTCTTCAAACGACAGGTAATTTAATTTTGATATCTTTAACTGAAAAAATTTCGAAAATCGGACCATAAACACCAAAGATATGGGGAAAAAAATGTGAAAAATATAAAAATAGCCAAAAACCTGCAAAAAGGCAGTCTTGACCGTCTTTGTTGTTTTCTTCAAATGACGGGAAATTTAATTTTGATATCTTTAACTGAAAAAATTTTGAAAATCGGACCATAAACACCAAAGTTATGGGGAAAATTTGGAAAATATAAAAAATAGCTTAAAACCTGCTAAAAAGCAGTCCGACCGCCATTGATGTTTTATAATTGTGCTCCTTAATGATGGGAATGTTGTCAAAAAATTTCAGCTTTCTATCTTTTGTAGGAGCCGAGAAAATCACATTTCCCCCAATTCATTAATTACGGACGGACGGACAGACGGACGGACGGACGGACGGACAGACGGACGGACCGACGGACCGACATTGTGAATTATAGAGTAGCTTCGCTACTAATAAACAATTCTGCATCGTATTGATTTTTATGCTAGAACATAGGAAATTATACTATATAATAATACACATTTCTGTACCGTATTCTCCAATGCCCTAGAGCGTATGAAATAGTACTAAATTTATAAACATTTCTGTGTAGCGTATTCTCCAGTGCCTTAGAGCGTATAAAGTAGTACTAAATTTATATACATTTCATTAGCGTATTTTCCGATACCCTACAACGTATAAAATATTACTATTTTAATATACTTTTCTACAGCGTATTCTTTATTACCCTAGAGCGTATCAATCGATACTAAAAAATGTTGTTATTCTATATCGTAACAATTATTGTGTTATATAGTATTACATAGTGTTATATATTAATTATATAGCTGTAGCGTACTGTCGGGTCCAATACTCTCCAGAGTATCATTTGATACTAAATAAAAAAATTATTTTTAACAGTGTATGTATCTATCTATCAATCTATCTAGAATGAATGATGTATCTAGCCAGCAGAATGTTCTCACCATATCTGATAGTTTTATTACACAATGGTAAGTTTTGTTTATTAATTTACAAGTAGCTGCGCTCCTTGCCTTATCGCGGCAGGAATCTCCATTCAAGATTTTGCCTAAATTTACGCTACAAACGTACGGACACACTGAATGTGCAAAAAACTCTTAAGGGATAAGACAATGGACGATAAATTGATTTATAGCCCAAATGATTATAAACAATGTTACCCTTAGTGTATATTCTATAATTGGTTTGGTCACAACTAGTTTAGAACCATCCAATGACGATTTTTTAAAAGTATCCAAAGTATTATAACTTTGGGTACCGGTATATTTACAGTCCAATGTCTTCTCCCTCTCTCACAAAAACTCTACTTTTAAAAGTTTTAGAATTAAATATTTATAATATTTTTCAGACATATAAATCATTTACAACAAAAATTATTTCTAATCAATCTTTGTAATTGGATTTTAATTAATTTGTTTTTATACTTTTAATTGCAATAATAAGTACAAAAATGAAACTTTAAAATTAATGTTCAATTTCTATGGGATATTTCAGATAAAAACTTTGGGTACCAGTATAATTAAAAGTCCCTTGGACAAAAGGAATTCTACTCAATTATTATTCCTAGAACCCATTGGTTTATTGAGTTGAGTGTTCAAAGGTTCAATCACTAATTGTAATCTCCAAAAGTTGTAATTTTGTGTATTATCTTTGGGGATGTATATCAATTTATCGGCCATTGACTTATCCCTGTAGTTCCATGCCAACAAAGTGTGATGTCATCAACTTTGTTTATACATAATTCATTTTCTCGTATTCATTCGAATCCAATGGATAGGGACCGGTTCTCATCCATACAAAAAAACTATGTCTAGCAGCGTATTATTTATATCCATCTTTCCACGAATATAGAAATGTACAATCATAAGATTAAAACCAGTTTTTTTAGCCGGTGCCTTAAGCCTTTCTATATCCGCGGAAAGCCGTTTATAATACGATGCGAGAAATAACTATTAAATATTCAGGAAAACATAAAATAAAGCAAAAATATCCAGGCATCACAAGGGATAAGACAATGAACGATCAATTGATGTACATTCCTAATGATGTGTGGCATAGTGCCTTCTTCATTCAAGTTTATGCATTTCCATCCCTGTCCACATTCCTATACTTCTCCAGCTGAGTCAGACCTACACTGATAACCGCCACCATGTTCCATCCTGCTGCGTTGAGGAGCCAGTTGATTTATGTAGGCCTTTGTGTGAACATCTCACCACCAGCTTACATTCGGTAGACTGTATACCTATATGCTAGGTTGTCGACAGTCTTAGTTCCTTATTCCTGTGCACGTGGTTTTCTGTCCTGTACAGAAAACGTGACGCCCAAGCTTTTAATTGATATAATATTTAAATATACTCAATAAATAATCATCCCATTATTCTGCCTATTCTGACCAGTTTAAATGTATAATAAATCTTGTATTTTTTTATGAAATACCTTTGTTAGATTATTAATATATAATTGCGCCGAAGCTACTCTATACTCGTATTCCGGTCTGTCTGTACATCCCCTCTTACGTCAGATGATACACAAAATTTTCTCCTCTGCAGAATAAAATACTTGAACAATCAACTTATGTATCAACCAATAAAAATTTCAATCATCATCATCGCCATTTATCTCTTCTTTTCAGAGCATAGGCCTAGCACAATGGTTCTTTATTTTTTCTTTGAATTGGTCCTCAGTAGAGGCATCACTGAAAGAAGATTTGTTTCTTTCAGTTCATCCAGGAATTTCTTCCTCCAGGTTTTTTTGGTCTACCTGGTTCTTCTTTCCCGTGAAGGGGCTCCAAGTCAAGGCTTGATTGGTTAAATCATCTTTTCTTATTCTTTTGCTTAACAACTTAAGGGACTTGTAATGAAATTTTTATCCACTAATAAAAATTTCAATGCAAGTCCCTTAACCCATTAGTGCCGAGCGCCACTTTTATGGACCGATCGAGCTGAAAATCTCAGGGAAGCTTTATAATGGTAAAAACGGAATTCCAATTTTTTTGTTTTGCTCTAGTGGCGTTTTTTGGTGCTTTCCCCCGGCATTAAAGCCCGTTTGCGACCTAAATACCCGGTTATTTGGCCCAAAAAATTAAAAATGTAATTTTTGAACGCCCAAAGTGAGATGAACACTTTTTAAAACTACGATACGATCCGTAATTGAAAACTACATAACCTCATGTAATTGATAGAGCTACAACTAACATACAAAACAATTTATATCACATTTAAGATTTTGGCTATAGGTACCACCCCTTTTTGGTTAATAAACCTGGTTTTTGTTGTTGTTGTAAAAAAGATCTATTAGTAAAACCGGGTAATGAAAATTTCAGACTTTCCCCCCATATGCCGAGCCGGGTCTATATAGAACGTAAAAAAACGATAAAAAAATCATATAACAATAATAATAATTTGAATAAAACGAATTCACAAATGAATGTAAATGCCAATAAACTTTAAATTTCACGAAAAAAATCACTAACTTTACTTCATAAACAAAAAAGTTAGGAGGGGTATTTTAAAATCACCTTGTTTTTCTTGGTTTTCAAATTTTGTTGAGCTATACCGGCAAACGGAAGTAAGCAAATCTGCCTGCTCCAGGGGGAAATGAAAACCAGGGTAGTAGAGGGGGGATTCATACTGAGAATGATGCAATCCTAAAACTGAGAACCGGTTTTTTTCGGCATTTTCTGGAACCGGGCGTTAAAAGCCGGTTTGTCACTAATGGGTTAAGTTGTTAAGCAAAAGAATAAGAAAACGTTGAATTATTGTTTTTTTTTTAGGAAATTGGAGAGATTATGTAGATCCTCCGAGCTAGCAGAAAAGGAGGAGTGTGCAAGACTTTGCGCCTCTCATCCCGGGAGGTAATTATTATTTTACAGTCCTAATTTAATACAAACACAAATATTTGTCTGTAGCTGTATTTAGTGCCCCAGGAAAATGGGGATATATGTCAAAGCTTTTGGCCTACCTATCATATTGACGTCATAGTAGAGGGAAAGAGAAAGGGAAGGGGGAAAGAAACCCCCTAGAAAAGAGATGGGTTAAAAGGTATTTCCTGACGTCAATAGAATAGGTAGGCCAAAAGCAGTGACGTAAATCCCCATTTTGCTAGTGCACTATAAACAGCTACTATTTGTTTGCTAGAATTTCCTTTTTAAGTTTGACGGAATATTGCTTCTGACAGATCATCTAGAGTAATAAATATATTGGTCTTTTTTTTAAGGTTTGTGGAAATTTGCTCTGGGGAGGCGTTCAAGACAACAACTCTACAGGTAAGTTAGGTTGATATAATCTCAATCCTCCGGGGTCCTAGAAGAATTATTAGATTTTTAATAGATTTGGTAAGTTTTTCTTTGGTTAGAGTATGTTTTTCAGTGAGGGAGAGGATATGTTGACGATAGTACTCAAAGTTCTCTTTTTCGTGGAATCCAAAACTTTGGGGACCTTTTATTGACCTTGATTGAGTTGTACAAACTTTCAGTATCCATTCTTGTAATTTTGTTTATCATACTTGGAAGTGTGCATCAATTTATCGTCCATTGTCTTATCCCTTCAGATCTTTGGATTTGATTAAACATGGTTAATTAGGGTTGGTTTACTAGATAGTTCAGATTAATTGGGTTAGGTTAGACCCTTCAAGGATAGGACTCCCGGGTGGTTTAAATTAAATCTTTTGTGGCGAAGCTACTTTAGAAGTCTTATTATTAAAAATTCTGACATACAATTCTAAAGGAAAATTTCCCCACAATCCTCTTCCCCTATTCGTCCCCTTCTTACCCACCCCTCTTCACTTACATGAGAAAACAAAATATACTTCCAGATACTTTAAAAGGTTTCGTGATTTTTTGTAGAATTGATTGTTACAATAGCTACCCCTAGTTAGTAGGGGGAGAGGGAAGGGATTCATCTAATACATTTCCAAATATAGCATCCCAAATTTGTTTGGTGGGAGGGGGGGGGGGGGTGGGCTTGGTTAAAATCCAATGTTTCTATACATCGAATGTCCTTGCCGTTACGATATAATTAAAACTAAAAAATATATATTTTTAATTTGTTTGTCTTCTTATTTCTTCAATTATGATAAAAATATTAACTATATTCTATTGACGTATTTCAAATATATTTTTTGTGTAAAATTAGGGAAAACTATTTTAGGATTGATATTCTTTTATTCAAAATATTGATAATTCTATTATTTATAATTGCAATATTTTGCTCTCTTTAAACATTGAATATAATTAAAAATCACCTATTTTATCATTAAAAAAATACAAAAATCGCCCAAAAAAATTTTATTTTATCAAATTATATGATTTGTAACTAAAATTAATTCTTAAGCTATAAGACAATGGAGGCAAACTAATATACATCCCAATGATTATAAATAAAATTACTCATTCTATTGATTAAAATTATTGGATGAAAAGTTATAAACTATAAAATTTGATTAACCAAACAGGTTTCAGTAAAAGTACTCAAAGCTTTTACAGACAATGAATGAGATACTATGTTGTTTTTAAAACTTTGGGTACCAGTATAATTTACAATGTAATATATCCCCTCTAATCTCTTCCAAAGGTAGATTTAGAGTAGATGCTCATAAAAGACGAATCTTTAGTCTTTACACAGAAGAACGTGTCCTAACTTTAGTGATTAAGAAATAGCTAGTCGGTGCTTTTAGTAAGTAGTAGATGTTATATGATCTATAGAATTTACATATAAAATCGTTTTTTTTTTTGTAGACTTCTTATTTTTGAAGTAATTTATTTTTTAAATTAAGTTGGTTTTAAGGTACTTAAACGCAACAAAAAAAGAATAAAATTGCCATTATGAACAAAAATAGGAAGATCTTTAATTTGACACCTTACTTTTTGAATTCTGTTGAGTAATTATTGAAAAAATCTATTTTGTTGAAAATCCTATATACCCTTAACCCACTGACAGACAGATGAACGTTCTTTTTAATATAATAAATAGACATTACTAAAATTAAAATTAGTGTATAGAAAATAAATGCATTCAACATAAAGTTTTGATGCATGTATTACATGATTATTTCCTCCTCTGTGTGTACTTTCTGGGTAAAAGAATATTACAATTTACAATTTTCATTCTGACAAGTGCAGTGTATCTATATGTTTTATAATTACTGTTTCAAATATTATAATATTGAACTTAGCTATTTTAAATATAATTTAGGCATAGACTAACTGAAATCCATGGTGGTATAAACTTACTAAAAGCCATAGCGGCACCTACTTACTAAAAGCCATGCAACATAAATTTACTGTAAGCAATTTATCATTATCTTGCTGAATGCTTTGACAAACTAACTTACTAAAACCTATGACAAAACTATCAAACTAACGACTATGCCAAAAATTAACTAACTAAAAACCATTGCACAAAATTAAAGAAAACACTAACTTACTAAAGGTCAAAACAAACTAACGCTAAAAGCCATGACAAAACTATCTTACTAAAATAAACTAAAACCCATCACAACAAAATCTTACTAAACACCAATGAGACACTAACCTAAAGAACAAAAAATTTACTCAAGACCATAGAAACACAATCTTACTAAATGTAAGGACAAAATTAACCTACTGTTTATGACAACACTTACTCACTTAAAGTCAAGTCAGCACTTACTAAATATTACTACAAAATAGCACCACAAGCATTACTTTACTAAAAGCCATAGAAACACTTACATATCCCTAAACCACTGGGATGTCTGGTTAATTGAAAACTTTATCCTTACATGAATACAGACATACAGACAGACAAACAGATAGACAGACAGAGAGACAAATAGACACAAATAAATATAAAACAAGGAAAATGAGGAATTATAATATAACCAAGAAAAATTATACTATATATTTCTAAAACATTGCATTGAATAAAAAAAAGTATACTTTTATAAATCAATATTTTGTAAAACAAGGAAATTTATCTTCATAATTGCAGCTAACAAACTTTGAAAACAACAGCTAAATTGTATACAGTAATACTTCAGTTATGTATTGTCCATGAGTAGCATAATGCAGTAATATTAATGTAACAAGGGCAATTATGTCCATAGGTAGTTCATATGCTATACAAATTTTATATTAAAAAACATATTTTTCATAAAAAGAACATTCAAATATTATACAGCAAGATTTATGTAAAATTTATATACTGTAATCCAAAATAAGTAAATAGAGATAAAGAAAGAAAGAAAGAGTGAGCGATAGATAGATGTAAAAAAAATAGAATAATTGTACTTATATAAAATGATTATTCTGAATACATCAATAAATATCTTAGAAATAACTATGAAAAAAATAACACTCAAAAATAACAAAAATACAAAACAATATTTCTGGAAAAATTATTTTTATTTTTCCAAAAATAATAAAGAGAAACAAGGATGATAAAATTCATGATAAAAGCTTAACATTTGCTTGACTACAAAATGAATATGGAGTAGATCTATAATTACTTGGATCTTACACCAGATTTTCATGTTCTATAATATACAGAACTATGTAGCAGGCTAAAATAATAATTTCCCCCATCCCCCTCCTTTTTCCCCATCATCTTACCTCTTACTAGATTAAACAGCCCAACCATTAAATGAGGGGGGAGATTGCAACCTAAATTAATGGCACTTTTTCTTCTGTTATATCATCCATGTATATTCTACATCCATTGAATAATTATAACTTTAAGGCTTACTGATTTAAATTATAAGATATTTTAATATGTATGATGCTAAAAAGGAATATATTTGTAAAAAAAGACATTATAGTAATGATTACAGAGTTGCTACTCTTTCTCAATTATAGTTAATTATCACAGAAATCATTAAAAGTATTAAATCAAATGAATAATTCTAACTTAAGAACCATGTTGGACATACAAATAGACAGATTGATCCAAAATGTAATAAGCTTAGCTTTTAATAATGGAAAAGTGATTTGTAGAGAAAAAATGTATTACACAAAACTTATCAATATAATACACATTAGAATAATATTCATATATTGGGTGGGTACAAATAATAAAAACAAAAACAATAATTTCCAAAAGTAGTGGAGTAAAACAAAATATAAATATTTTTTTAAAAATGTTAATTGTATTTTAGTGGTTTTTTAATCAGTTAAGAAAAACATAAAATCACAAAAACCGGTCACTAATATATCCAATGAAAATTATATACACATACTACATAAAAATCATTTTGGATTCTTTTTAGACTAATCAAATTTATTAATTTTTTTTGTTTTATGCAAGTGAGGGTAATGGCACCTTTTTCATTATCTCATGGATCTTAATCAGATTATTTCTTTGATTGGATTGTCAGCTTGGAACTGAAAATAAAATGATTTAAACTAAAAAAGCAAGATTCCTTTTAGTTTTACAATGATGTGTTGTGTACCTATTAAACATTAAAAGACATTTATTAGGTTTAATTGAGTTCTCTATTTTAATGAAGCTTTACATTAACCTTGGGAGGTTTTTATTTCCATTATTTCAAATCATCTGTACCCTAAAACTAGGAGCATGAATACAAGAATTTAAAAGTCAAGAATATAAAGTATTAATTAAAGCTTATCTTAAGAAATACTGCATTATCATTTATAAATAATAATGTGTCCAGCTCTTTATTAGTGTACCTACATATTTGGTTGTTACCATTTCATAAGTTTTACTGATGAGAACTTGATTAACAATTTCTAGTCAATGAGAATCAAGAAATTTAAGTATATTTTGAGCAGTCATGCTAGTTTTAAAATTATTAGCCAATGAGAAACAAGTTTTTCTAGAAACTTGACCAATCAGGTCTAGTTACAAAATTATAAGCCAAAGAGAAACAAGTTATTCAAGAAACTTAACCAATCAGAGCTAGTTTCACATTATTAGACAATGAGAAACAAGTTATTCAAGAAACTTGACCAATCAGAGCTAGTTTTACATTATTAGCCAATGAGAAAAAAGTTATTCTAGAAACTTGACCAATTAGATTTACTTTCAAATTATTATCTATTAAACAACAGACATACATAAAGAAAGTAAAAACAAGTTCTATAACATACAAAAAAATGAATGAAAGAATATTTTTTTCCATGATTACTTACCGAATACAATAACTGTATAGGAAAGGTTAGGGAAAAATTCTGTGGTCCATAACATTAGGAATTGGTGCCAAAATATCTTATTATCAATATACATGTATATATATATATATTTATCTATACATATATATGTGCACTGCAAGAAATGATAACATTGATTTTTCCAGAGAAATCCAGTTAATGGTTAAAGATCTCAAGCAGTAAAAAAATGTTTTTATTGATATAAGTAGAAAATACAATAATTCATAGGACTTTTTCCATCCAGATTTGTTGACGCTTTCCATTGTGGAAATAGTTTGAATATGCCAGCTATTGCTGTAAAGAAGGTGTCTTTACTATTATTTTTATAGCTAGCCGAGCGCCCATTGTTAGGCAGGTCAGGGGACCATTGTCATTATTTTGTCGGGTGACGAAGATCTTACTATTTGTTCATAATGGCAGTTTTCTTCTTTTTTTTTGTTGCGTTTTAGTACATTAAAACCGAATTAATTGTAAAAAAAACTTAAATTACTTAAAAGGTCTACAAAAAAACGATTGCATATCTAAATTCTATGGAAAATTTTACATCTACTACTTACTAAAAACACCGACTTGCTATAAAAATAAAAGTTAAGACACCTTCTTTATAAAAACAAACAGGATGATAAAGCAAAGCTCTAAAATAAAATCGTATGGTGAACGATCATTAATGTAATATTTTTAGAGTGTATTGATAATAGGTATACCTTGATAATGATATATAAAGTACATATTACATAATATTATATATTGTTTCTATGTTTAAGTATCTTTCTATAGCTGTGCGACCTATGCCAAGTATTTTCTTTTGTGTACAAGGTTAATTCACTTGAGCCTTAATTATTAAAATATCATAATTAAATATAATATATATTTCCATTTATTTTTTAAGAACACACAGCACCAAAAATCATAAAATGGACAAATGGACAAAGTGAGTTATAGAGCTGAAATTAAGTTCACATAACACAGAAAAAAATATATGATATGTAAATAATGAAACCTATTAAAAGTATAGTTTTTGAATTTTGAAGCATGACCGACAGACAGACGGACAAAATGTATGGATTAGATGCAATAAGGAATCTTCACTATAGAATTTAGCTGTCTCTCTTTGTTGGCAGCCCAGAAAATAACCTTTATCCCATATTTTTTCTGACTTACTTTACCTATGATGTTGTCATCCTTTATTTTTGGGTCTTAATGAACAAAAGAGATGACTTATCACATAAGAGGAGACATGAACAAGCAAGCTATTTCTCTACCTTATTTTCTATTTTTGATGCTGTGAGTATTGGTGCAAAAAATGGGGACATGATTCCAGTGACGTCATATTTTTCTTTCCCGAAAAAGGGAAGGGGGGAAGAAAAAAAGAGAAAAGGGGATTTTCCCCATCTCTTTTGAAGAGATTTTCTTCCCCCCTTCCCTTTTTCGGGAAAGAAAAATATGACGTCACTGGAATCATGTCCCCATTTTTTGCACCAATACTCACAGCATCCTATTTTTTTATTTCTTTTTTCTCCTCTTTTCTCTATATCTCTGTGTCTTTTTTTTTCATTATCTTTCTTTCATAATCCCTTGATCAAGCTATTTTTTTTTTCTTTCATCATGTTTCACTTTCTTACTTACTAGCGGCTATGCCCTTCGAGGCCTCTAGGGAAACAAAAAAAGTTTTCTTTCCAATCTATGTTAAGATCAGTTGTTTACCAAAAATATTATGGCGGCGCTTTATATTTATTTTGGCAATTTTTCTTGGGAGGGTGCTTGTACTCTCCCTCAAAATAGCTATAAACCTACCCAGGACCTGTGAGAAACTACTCTGTAAAGGAGAACCATATCGGTTAAGCGATTAGCGAGATTCTTCGGTACACACTTTTACTTTATTCGAAGGATTATAATTTGAAAAGGCTTTGTTTCTATTGTATGAAATCCACCTTGTTCCATATTGTATGATGTTAGTTTTACTGTAAGTTATGTATAACATTAAATTCAAATAAACTTTCAGTAAAATTTTATAATTATATTTAAAAACTAGTGGGTACTACGCCCATAGAGGCCTCTAGGGGGCACTTTTGGTGGTGTGGGGGAATTCGATCCCCTTAATATTAAATTTAAAATATTAAAAGAAACAGTAACACAATTTTTTTTCGGGGGGGGGAGGTGGCGATGTTTGAGGTACCCTCCCCAAAAATAGTCATGAAACTTTAGGAAGATCGTAAAGGAGAACCATATTGGTTAGAGAGATGCTTTAGTACAAAGAGACAAACATAAAGACAGATAGACCACCTGATACTTTTATAATAAGATTTGAGGATAGTTAATCATTAAGTAGTTTTGAGATGTCTCAAAAAGCCTAAATTAGAGAGTTAATCTAAAATTTTTCAAAACAAATTAGGTTAGAATACTTGAAATAGGTTATTAAAATATGGTTTTGGTATTTAAGATATTTTTAGCAATTCAATTAGATATGAATTAACTGCAAATACTTAAAATTTACTTAAATCTAATTTTGAAAATTGACCCATGGTTTTGAATTTAAACAAATAAGGTTAAAATACTTATGATCTTCAAATACGATTTTGATCTTAAAGATTTAATTAGCCATTTGCTTTGATAAATAAAATGCAAATGATTTAATATATCTTAACATTTTAATGTCCAAATTAAAATCAAAAGTTTGAAAATTGACCCTTGGTTTTGATTTTAAATAAATATTTGTTTAGCTTTAACCCTGCGGAAACAAAAAAGCTCTTTTTACCTTTACTTCACCTAACCTAACATAAAAAAGTCAATACTCTATAATTTAATTTGTCTGTCTGTCCGTCAGTCAATCCGTAATGCCTTGTAAAATGTGATTTTCTCGGCAACTATTTGAAATAGACATCTGAAATCTTTAGTGAAGATTGTTATAGCATGTACAAATCTAGTATATAAATTGTTTGTTCGTATGTCTGTTTGTCCTTTCATGATTTTTTGTGCTTTGCTTCTTATGGATGTTGTCATCTTTGTTCAATATGTCATAAAATAATTGTTGTTCATGCCAGAGAGAGAGGGGACAATTGGCTGTTTATTACACTAGTCCCCAAAGTTTTATAATAACGTTTTCTTATTCGTCGGCTTTACTACTCTGGGGCCTTCAGTGAATTGTGATTAATTTGTTCATTAAGTTGAGTATTAAAACGGTTCAGCCACTAATTCTAATCTACAGAAAGGGTAAATTTATGTATCATCATTAGGGAAGTACATCATTTTATCTGCTTATGTCTTATCACTTTAGATCCCTGCATTCATGCACTTGATTTTTAAATATTTTAGGATGTTGTCACTTTTGCGACGACGTTGGTATCAGCAGCGGGTGACCTCTCCCCCCCGGACTGTGCGCCCATGTCCCCGCTTAGCAACACCAGTATCTGTACGAATACAACCTCCCCGGGAAATCCTCTGGTCACGCCATTGGTGAGTTCAATAATTAGTTATCTAGTATTATATATCTATTGTAATATACGTCCCAGTATGTCTTTGAAACCGATTAATATTTGCTGAATTAGACCCAGTTCTGAGTCATGAAGAAAAAATCATGTATAGCATCTTATTATAGACATGGCTAAGAGTTTTAATCTTATAATTTTTTTATTTTAATATCAGCGGAAAGCTGTCTAACTTTTTTCTGTCTATTTATCTATACCTACCTAAATATTCAGATACCTTTCTTTCTATGATATAT
Source organism: Acartia tonsa (assembly GCF_053477335.1). Taxonomy (NCBI): domain Eukaryota; kingdom Metazoa; phylum Arthropoda; class Copepoda; order Calanoida; family Acartiidae; genus Acartia; species Acartia tonsa. The sequence continues at coordinate 3,942,061 of NC_137269.1, forward strand.
TCATTAAATTTTTCTTTACATTTTATTTTTAAATTTTTTCATCTATCTATTTGTCTTTGTCCAAAATAAACTATAATGCTTTCTATTTGTCAATATAAATATATCTATTAATCTGTTCATTAACTAACTATCTATATTTTTTGGTACCTATCCATCTATCTATCTATATTTTTAAAAATGTAAATCATCTATATACTACATACCTTGTCACCTATCTATCAATATTTTGTCTATGTTCAAAACGATACATGTATTTTCCTATATATATATATGTCTACAATACTATCAACCTATCTATCTATCTATCTATCTATTTACAGTATTGTGGGCCTGCATGTTGGCCAGCTCCCTTCGGAATTGCCTTGGCCATACTAATAGCAATATCTAACTATCTATCTATCTATATATATATATATATCTATCTATTTATCTACGTATTTATCTATCTATCTATCTACTTGTCTATCTATCTATTTACAGGATTGTGGGCCTGCATGTTGGCCAGCTCCCTTCGGAATGGCCCTGACCATACTGATAGCAATATCTAACTATCTATCTATCTATGTATTTATCTATCTATATATCTACCTTTCTATCTATCTATTTATCTACCTATCTATCTATCTATTTATCTACTTATCTATATATATATATATATATCTATCTATTTACAGGATTGTGGGCCTGCATGTTGGCCAGCCCCCTTCGGAATGGCCCTGACCATCCTGATAGCAATATCTATGGCTGTCTGTATTGTTATCACAACATTTGGAAACCTTCTTGTTATTGTCAGCTTTGCAGTAAGTACCTTTTAAGAATTGTCCTATAGATTTCAAACTTGGCATAGTGATTTCAGTTCGGCACAATTTGAAAAGGGTCCATTTAAAACACAGTAATTTTTACTTTTTTACAACATTCTTATGTGATATAATTATCCTATTCATCTGAATATATTTGGAATGCTGATTCCTAGGACAGCAAAGTACAATATTGTATGTGAAGTATCCTTTTAATAAAGTAACAGGATGTTTGTGTGTCTGTGTGTTTGTGTGTTTGTACCGAAGGATCTCGCTAACCGCTGAACCGATCTGGTTCTCCTTAACAGGGTAGCTTCTCATAGGTCCCGGGAAGGTTTTTAACTATTTTCTTGGGGGGTGGGACACCCCAAACCCCCCCAAAAAATGAAAAATCCCCCCCACCAAATTTAAAAAAAAAAAAATTTTAAACTAAAATGAAAAAAAAAAAATTTTCGCCCCCCTAAAAATTTATTTTTACTTTTTCTTTTAAAATCTAAAATAAGAAATTGAATTATTAAATTCAACTCTCTCCTCTGTGCCCCTAGAGGCCTCTAGGGGCGTAGCCGCTGGTCTCTAAAAAAGTACCAAGCCATTGATTGCCGTTTACTAGATCTTCCTGTCAAAACACAAACAGCTTACTACTTTATAATACAGGATAATACAGGATATATCTTATTAGAAAGTATACCAAAAGTTTAATTTATGAAAGTTTGATAATTATAATTTTGCAGAGATAATCAAGAAAACTTAATTAATCAATTTTTATCCTTAAAAAATGATTTAAAAAATTAAAATTGCATATAAGAAATTTTGGTCAGGGAGGAAGGGGACATTTGGCTGTTTATTACACTAGTCCCCAATGTTTTATAATAAAGTTTTCTTCTTCGTAGTCTAACAACTTCTGGGACTGGGGATTAGTTATAATCTACAAAAGGGAAAATTTTGTATATCTTTGGTCCAAAATATAAATTGAAAGCAAGGACGATCAAGTCGAATAGTAGTGAAGATGTAGTAATTTGAAAAAGTAAAGGGGAAGTTAAGGAAATAGCAGAAATGGGAAAGGGAACGAAAGTAAAAACAAAAGACCCATTTGATAATTATCTTCATACAAATAGCCTTAAACTTTCCCAAAACAATGTTAAGTTTTTATGCAAATTGTCAACCTACTGGTTCCCTATTTCAGGTTGTTTTGCTCCTCTACTGTTAAACATAGAAAACTAATGTTAGCTAGTTATTGCTGCGTATTTCCTCAAAATGTCTTTTGAGCAATGAAACAACTCCCATTACCCTTATTTTGAAAACAAATTGAAAAAATTATGGGGGTGGGGTTCATTTGTAATTTATGGCAGGTTGGTAGTGATTAGGTATAGAAAATATTAACTACACAACCCTTGCTTTCAATTTGATTAAATTAGGTATTTTCTTATATGTATTTATGTATTATGTTTTTCTAGGTTGACCGACAAATTCGCCAGCCTACAAATTATTTCATCGCTTCTCTGGCTATTACAGATATCTTAATTGGAACTGTCTCTATGCCATTCTTTACGGTAAGATCTATCTATCTACCTATCTTTCTCTTTATCTATATATCTGTCTATCTATCTATCTATCCATATATCTATCCATCTATCTGTCTATCTATCTATTTATCTATCTATCTATATCTATCTATCTATTTATGTATCTATCTATCTATCTATCTATCTATCTATCTATCTATCTATCTATCTATCTATCTATCTATCTATCTATCTATCTATCTATCTATCTATCTATCTATCTATCTATCTATCTATCTATCTATCTATCTATCTATCTATCTATCTATATATCTATCTATCTATCTATCTATCTATCTATCTATCTATCTATCTATCTATCTATCTATCTATCTATCTATCTATCTATCTATCTATCTATCTATCTATCTATCTATCTATCTATCTATCTATCTATCTATCTATCTATCTACCTATCTATCTATCTATCTATCTATCTATCTATTTATCTATCTATCTATATCTATCTATCTATCTATCTATCTATCTATCCATATATCTGTCTATCTATCCATTTATCTGTCTATCTATAAATCTGTCTGTCTATCTATCTAGAAATCTATCTATCTATTTATCTATCTATCTATCTATCTATTTATCTATCTATCTATCTATCTATTTATCTATCTATCTATCTATCTATCTATCTATTTATATCTCTCTCTATCTATCTATCTATATATCTATTATTTTATCTGACTGTCTGTCTGTATGTCTGTCATTCTATCTGTCTATCTATCTGTCTATCTATCTGTTTATCAATCTATCTATCTATATATCTGTCTATCTATCTGTCTGTCTTTCTATCTGTCTATCTGCCTGTCTATCTATCTATATATCTACTATTCTATCTGTCTGTCTTTCAGTCTATCTGAATGTCTGTCAGTCTGTCTATATGTCTGTCAGTCTGTCAGTCTGTCAGTCTGTCAGTCTGTCAGTCTGTCAGTCTGTCAGTCTGTCAGTCTGTCTGTCTATCTGTCTGTCAGTCTGTCTATCTGTTTGTATTTCTATATGTCTTGCTGTCTATATATCTATCTGTCTATCTCTCTATATATCTGTCTATCTGTCTGTCTTTCTATCTGTCTGTATGTCTGTTTGTCTGTCATTCTGTCTCTCTGTCTAACAATCTATAAATCAATCTTTCTATTTATCTATCTAGATGCCTGGTTTTTCTTGTGAAGATTCATAAGGCTATTGGGCATTCAATTCATTTTGTCTGTTTATTTCGCTGTAATTGAGATTGTAATTATATTATGAAATTAAAATTTCTTGGCTTCTATTAAAGATAGAATTTTTAAAATATTTTGTGGATGATGGCATCATTGGATTACTGTACTGTATAATACATGTTATCTATCTTTGAAAATATCAGGGATGGAGGGGTTAATGGAATGTAAATTAAATTTGTACCCAAATTTTCATAACCACTTCATCTTATTCTTTGGTTAAAAACTTTGGTTACCTTTATTGAATTTTGATTGGTTCCAATCTCGCCGTGTTCAAACTTTTCAACCAACATTTTTAGACTACAAAAGGAATAGTTTTGTTAATCATCAATAGGGATGTACATCAATTTATTATCCATTGTCTTATCCATTAAGTTCCGTGTAAAAAAATATAATCTAATCTTCAAAACTTATCTTAAGTTATTTTTTGTTGAAAATGCAACACTGTTAGGGAAAGAAATAAGTATTCTTAAAAATAAACTATCTTCCTTAAAATAAAGTAACATGATCTGTGTATGTCTGTCTGTCTGTTCTGTTAGCCGTTTAACCGATATGGTTCTCTAGAATTGAGTTTCTGCATACCCACACCCCCGCCCCCCAAAAAATTGCCAATGATATTTTTATTTGTAAAATTGTTCCCTATCCAATAATGCAAGTAATGCAAGCAATATCATTAATTTCTTTTTGGTCACTTTACCTTTTTAAAAGGTGTTTGTATAATTTATATACTTTTTATGCTGATAAGAAAAGAAATTATTTAGTTTTACTTTTAGCATGTTTAACTATTTTTAGTTTTATAAAAAACCCAGATTTTTTCAAGTTGTTTTTTCTCTCCTATGTTTAACTATTTTTAGTTTTATAAAAAACCCAGATTTTTTCAAGTTGTTTTTCTCTCAGTTGATATAAACTCCATATGGGAGGTAGGAAGGCAATCCCCCCCCCCCCTCCCATATTTATTTTTGAAAAGCAAAAATGGAATAAAAACTTAAGGGGGCATTTTTTTGGGCGATTTCTTTTGTGAGGAAAACTTTTGTGAGGAAAAATAGTTACAAACTTTCCCAGGACCTATTAGCAGCTACAAAGGGGAACCATATCAGTTCAGCTTTTAACGAGATCCTATGGTACAGACACACACACACACACACACACATACATATATATAAACATCCTTTTACATTTATATCAGGATATATCTTATTAACAAAGTATCCTGAAATCACATAAAATAGCTGTTTTGTTAGAACAACTTTTAATCTTATCTCCATTTCTATGGGCAAGTCAGGGATTCTAGGGGATAAGACAATGGATGATAAATTAATGGCACCAAAATTACTTCGTCTGTGAACAAGTTTGTTTTAAAGAAAACATGTTTATAAAACTTTGGGGGTAAGTATAATTTACAGTTCAATGTCAACTCCCTTCCTCTTTTCCATGGAAAAGTGCATTTTCTGTACCAAAGAAATTTTAAGTTGGTTATGATTAATTTTACTCTACTTCATGTATACAATAATAATTATGGCCATAAGTAACGCAGCAATAATAAACTAACAAAGCCAAGTTTTTTTTAGATTCTTGTTATATATAAATAAATATATGTATAAATCGTGGATATAAATCTATACAAGTTAAATTTATTTGTCAATATAGGTTGATGATATGTACCTCTCTTATTGGTCAGTTCGTTCATCCAGTTGAAGGGAAGGGTATGGGGGATGGAGGGTAGCGTTATTTTAGCCAGCATGGAGTATCACATTATTAGAGTACATGAAATCTGGTGCAACTTCCAAATGATTGTTTATCGGTTAATATATTTCTTAAAATACAATTTGTATCACTTTAACTTCAACAAAACATTTGATACAAGCTTGTCTAATTTTAATCTATGTTATCTATCTATATAATTTTTTTTGTATATATCTAGCCGTCTATATATCTATCTATTTATTTACCTATATATGTAACTAACTATTTATCTGTCTATCTAGGTGTACGTATTGGTTGGCTACTGGCCGAACGAACTTGGCCCAATTCTCTGTGATCTCTGGCTTTCAGTGGACTATACAGTCTGTCTTGTTTCACAATTTACAGGTAGATACCATAATGTCCTAGTATGGCAGGTGTCCCATATTTCAGTAGATATGATAGTGTTCCAGTATGGCAGGTGTCCCATATTTCAGTAGATACCATAGTGTCCTAGTATGGCAGGTGTCCCATATTTCAGTAGATACCATAGTGTCCTAGTATGGCAGGTGTCCCCATTTCAGTAGATACCATAGTGTCCTAGTATGGCAGGTATCCCATATTTCAGTAGATACCATAGTGTCCTAGTATGGCAGGTGTCCCCATTTCAGTAAATACCATAGTGTCCTAGTATGGCAGGTGTCCCATATTTCAGTAGATACCAAAGTGTCCTAGTATGGCAGGTGTCCCATATTTCAGTAGATACCATAGTGTCATAGTATGGCAGGTGTCCCATACTTCAGTAGATACCATAGTGTATTAGCATGGCAGGTGTCCATAATTCAGTAGATACCATAGTGTCCTAGTATGGCAGGTGTCCCATATTTCAGTAGATATCATAGTGTCCCAGTATGGCAGGTGTCCCATATTTCAGAAGATACCATAGTGTCCTAGTATGTCAGGTGTCCCATATTTCAGTAGATACCATAGTGTCATAGTATGGCAGGTGTCCCATATTTCAGTAGATATCATAGTGTCCCAGTATGGCAGGTGTCCCATATTTCAGTAGATACCATAGTGTCCTAGTATGGCAGGTGTCCCATATTTCAGTAGATATATTAGAGACGTACAAAAAGTAGGGGGAGTGCCTTGGCCCGTAAATAGGCACAACTCATTACAATGTATAGTTAGGATTTCCTGACAAAGGACATGCAAATTAAGTGTTCATAGTTTCTTTGATGTTACTTAAACTAATAGCCTATAGTAGGTGTTAGATGATGTAGCAAAATCGTACATCATATAGAAACTTTTCTGAAAATTAATCTTCAAAATCGTTTGTTTAAAAACGTTTTAATTGTATAAACTTAAGATTTTTTGTAAGAATTATTTTAGTTGCCCACAATTCAATTTAGTAAGGTTAAAAACAATTATATTAACACTGATACGGAGAAAAAGCGAAGCTTGAAGTGAATTTTAGAGCAGATGTTCCGTACTGATAACAAAGAAAAAAAATTGAAATATTTTTCGATTTTTAATTGTAAATATAGTTATTGAGTAGATATGTGGTATCCGCCTAGGTTAAATGGCAGACACCAGAGTTCAAATGACTACGGCAGTGCGAACAGACGTGGACACCTATACTATAGAGAAGCTACGCTTCTCTAGCAATCACTAAATAATAAACAGAGTCTATTCAGTTGTTCCTTTATTCAGGGTCTAAGGTTTACTAAAGTTATATACAACAAACAATAAATACACAGATAGGAATAAGTAATCATAAACAGAATCAACATAATACATATACAATAGTCAGTTTGGGCAATAATGATCCCCCATCCCTGGAAAGGGTGGGGGGAATTAACAATACAGCTTAACCATAATAAGGCTGTCAGAATCTATCATTAATTTTAGGCATAGGGAGGGGGTCGGCAGACCCCTTCCCCAGGACTCGGGGGAGGGCCCTCGGCCCTTCCCCGAACCCAGGTCAGGGTTGCCATAGGCATGGCTCACGGTTGCCGAATACCACAACTCTCCCCTCGGAAGGCTGGGAGGGGGTTTCCCTGCCAGACTTCCGACAGTGGTTGAGGCCTTCGGCCCGCTCCTTAGGGCTAATTTATATACAAACGATAATGATTCAATGGAATCCTAGTGGTGATTTTCAGGGCTGATGGGCCCCCAACGTGGGATAGAAGGTAGATGCTGGCTTTTGTTGGACACGTAGCTCGGCGCCAGCAGGTGTCAGGTTGGCGTGGGGCACAGCCGCTGCGGGGCCGGTCAGTAACGGGGCATTCTGGTTGTTGTTGGCAGCGGCTGGGGCACTGGCTACCAGGTTGACCGTCTGGGCGACAGCCTGGCCTCCCGAGGGGCCGCGGGGCTTTCCAGAGTGTGGCCCAGGTCTGCCTGGGCGGTCATTCCCACTATCGGCTGATTGCATGGATACCATTTCCTCGGCTGCTTCCCGGCCGATTGGAATGGCATCCCAGTCTACTGAAAAGTCCCGGGACTTGGCATGGGTGAGCCTGGCTCTGGCCAAGGCCTTGCGATACAAGGTTGGGTGGTACAGGAATACTTGTGACATCGCGTTCATGGCGGCCCGTACACCTCCTTGTGCGGCTGCCAGGGAAATGATGGTTAAGTCTCCCAGCAGCTTGAGGATCAACAACAGCAGACACAGTATGGCTGCGCCATCTCCCCACTCGTGAATAGCCTGTCTGAACCCAGCCCAGACATCCAGGGTTGCTTCTCCTTCCTCCGCCAGTCGGTCAATATCGTAGGACACGATCCCATGGTCTCCGGTGGCTGAACAGCTACCTTGCTGAACGCATGAGCCATACGACAGGCCGGTCAGCATGGCGGCCTTATACGCTGGGAACGCTAGCAGCTGCTGCCAGTCGCTCAGCTCAGCCTGCGAATACAAGCCTCCCGAACTGAAGTCATCCAATGGCTCTGTCAGCAGCTGCTTGGGTGTATCCAGCGGGGGTGGCCTCTTCTTAGGTGCGGGGGTTAGCTCTATCCATCCTTCCTCAGCGTGTACAGTTAGGGGGTAGGTGGAGGAGCAGGGAATTTTGGTGGCGTGGCCGCTATACACCTTTGTCACGGCATCTACAAATCCTGTGGGCTCCACCGGCACCTTGTCCCAACATTCATTGCTCTCCCTGACAACATATTTATTGCGTTGGCAGGTAAGCTGGAGCAATACATCTCCCCTCAACACCGAGAACGTGCTCCCCTGGACACGCACCGGATGGGCCGGGTCTAGTTGCTGGAGCTTCCAGCAATTGGCCGCTACTTCTTCTGCTGCGGTGCTTCTCATTCGAGTTTCCAGGGTGAATCCGATGTAACCTGCATGTATCTGGGCCTGCAGGGGGACATCCACGTCCCTGGCCGATACTCTGGGCAGCGCTGCCGCGGCCGGGTCGGCTGCCACGAACAATGCTGGGTGGTTGGTGGCATGGGCCTCAAAGTCGCAGTTCACTATTGAGGTGGGGGTAGTCATGTTGATGAAGAATTGGGCTTGATGGTCAACCAGAAACGCATCCATTACCAGGCTAGGCTGGAGGCTGCGGATCAGCCTCAAGGGGCAATCTCTCCCCAGGTGGTCCCACACGTAGGTGGCCTCTCCAGTGATGCAGGACAGCTCGGAATGGGGACACTCTAGGGTCAGGTGGTCAGACTGGGACTCCACCCGTCCATTCTCAACTACATAGGTCTCTTCCTTGACCAGCAGCCGTCGCTCCTGGAGCACTAATTCATTGCGGTACAGCTGGCCCTCGAAATGGACGTCCTCCCCTTCACAACCCACCCCCTCGGGGCTGTTGACCAAGGCGCCCACCATATCGAGGGTGAAGAACAGGGGATGGTTCAGCTGAAACGTCAATGGCTGGGTCTTGCCTGGCAGAGTGTAGACTCGGTTCCTGGCCAGGTCTCAGCACGTTTCTGGATCAATCTTGGTTGGCCGCATGAGGGTGGGGACCGAGGTCACCTTGAGGTGGCCCCATACTCCACACCTAAATGTCCACTGGGACACGGTGAGTTGACAGCTATATCCCGTTGTTTCCCTAATCTTGACTTGCTGCAGGACATGTATCTCATGGCCCAAGGGCACCTCCTGGTGTAGCGGCTCCTTGCTACACATCTTCTCCTTGTTGTAGGCTGTGACATGGGTGGGGTTGGCACAGTCCCACCCTACCAAGACATAGCTAGTTGTAGGCCACACAGCTGCGAGCAGTAGGCCCCACAGGACCATCCACCAGTGTGAGAATCTACCAGACAGCCATCGACCTCGCGCACGCGTCTGGGGATCCTCGGCTCGGGCCACGGCTGCTTCTTGGGGCTGGACACTGCTAGGCTGCTCCTGGCTAGATATAAATTTCCATTGAGCGTTATCTTTGGGTGCCCGGGGCATCCCGATACCCTCCCCAATGACAGACTGACAGGCGACTGGCGCCTGCCTGGGTGTCGGCTCCCCTAGCCCCAAGGGGTCCCTTCCCTTGTCCATGGCATGCCCAGTGGCATGGGGCTGGAGTGCGTGTGGCACAGGCTCGCCCTGTATTACATCCCTCCCCTGCCCTAGGAACTCAGGTGCATGTGGCACAGGCAAGTCCTTATAATCCCAAATTTCAATCTCCCCAGCCTCTGGTGCGGGAGGCACAGGCAAGGCTGGAGGGTTACAATACTTTGGATACAATACATTTGTCAAATTTAACTTATCCTGGCTCAGTTGGGAATGGTGGGCAGCTGGGTTCCCTCTGCTGGCAGGGGGCGCTGGATGGTGTATGGCTGGGCTCTCCCTGCGGGCTGGTGGCGCTGGCTGATGGATAGCTGGACCCTCCCTGCTGGCTGGTGGCGCTGGCTGACTGGGGGTGACGGATGTCACCCCTCCCTCTGGGGCTGCTGGCTCGTTCCAGGATCCAGGTATCTCGGTGGCGGCGACGGTTGTCGCCCCAGGCACCAGGGTGGGGGCGCTGGATAGCACCCCCCAGTCATCGCAGGTGGCGGCGGCGGTTGCCGCCCCAGACATCAGCTTGGGGGTGCGGGGGCGCACCTCTCGTCCTTCCCAGGTGGCGGCGCCGGATGGCGCCTCATACATCGACTCCGATGCGCTGGCTAGCGCCTCTTGCCTCTCTCGCTCAGCGGCCGCCAGGGCCTCCCCGTACACCGTCTCAGTGGCGCTGGGTAGCGCCCCTCCACTCTTGCTGGGTAGACTCGGTCTGGCAGGCCCCATCATGTTGATGCTGAAGGGTTGAGGCCTCAGGACTTCTGGCTCTGCAATGTTGGTGGGCTGCACGAACTCCGGTCCCAAGTGGTTGAGGCTGAAGCCCAGGCCAACCCGGTTGGGTTCAGCCGCTCCTCCCAGCACGTTGATCCTAGCTGGGATGGTCCCAAACTGCGGCATTCCTTAGGCTCGGCCCGCTGCGTTGGGGGCGGCTGCTTGCTGGAGTGTTGCTGGGGGCGCGCTCCCCTCCATGTTGGCTACTCTGCTGGGCTTTCCTGAGGGAGCGCCCTTGTCAGCGACGCGTCTCCGGCCGGCTACCTGGTCCCAGTCAGCCTTGCACTCGGCCGCCGTATGGCCTGCGTAATGGCAGCGGTCACATTTGGCAGGACGGTCACGGCGTGGCTGGGTGCGTCTCTCTTCTAGGCTGACCTCCATAGGCGTAGGACAGTCTCGGACTCGGTGGCCTTTCCCATGGCAGCGATAGCAGCGGCCTGGAATCTTGTCATCTGGGGCGACCTTCCCCATCTGGTGGAGACCCGGAGCCAAGGCGCCAATCTCCATTGGCTCCGACTCATCATATTGGGGCAACTGGACGCTGGCTGATCCCGTGAGCCCGTCAGTGGCGTCCACTAGGCACACACCCTCCTTCAGCTGCTTGGTGATCATGGTGACGGTAAACATGGCTCGCCTCGTGTACTCAGGTACCGAGGCGATCTCATGACCCATCATTTCACGTTTCACATTAGCGTTACGAATGCCACGATTTAATTCGTCTATCAATAATTCAAGGTCCTCGTGGCTATAGGCCTCCCTATACAATGCACACTTTGTGGATATGTATGCTTGTATAGGTTCTGTCGAGTGCTGCCTATAATCTCTGAAGGCTTGCTTCAGGGTCTGAGATTCATAGGCTGGACGAAATAACATTTCACACTCGGCCTTGACTTGTTCGTATGTCAAGGCTTGGCCTGCCTCGCCAAACAGATGAGAGGCCATCTCCGCCGCTTGCCCCGCCAGGGATAGTAAAAGGGCGTTGCGGCGATTTAGTGTGTCATGGGGGGGCACACGGTAAGCCGCCCATGACATTTCTAATCTCCGGATGTGGGAATTCCAGGATTGCTTGGGCGGTCCTCGATACTCCGGCAGGTTACTCAGCATCAGCTTGTGGTACTCGGCTGGAGCCGGCTGGGGATCATCCTGGAGCCATCTTTGGAGCTGGTCGCCTCCTTGCGCTTGTGGCTGCTCCATCGGGTCAAAGGTTCAGCGGTGGGACACGAAGTTTTAAGTCAATACTATAAGTGGTTTACACTTGAGGCTTTCTAGCCTAGCAGCCAACACTGTTTATCACTAGGTTGGTAGTTTAACTACAAAGATTTAAATTAGGTGTACCTAGAGTACTTGTCACTAGCTTCTGAGTTGTAGAGTAGGCTGGTAGGTGTAGATAGTTGTTGAGGGTCTGAACTGCTGTCAGGAACTGATTTGGTTTTCCTTATCACACTATAGATAGGAGGGAGGAGCTTGCAAGTCTTTTTTTCTAAAAATATCTCTGTTGGATGCTATGGAGTAGCTCCGCTCCTGTGTGTGTGTGTGTGCGTGAAATATCCTTTCCTTGCAACGCGCCTACGCGCCGTCAGATTTGCGCACACAGGTAAAACGCGCACCTATCCCTCAATCCGCTCTCTCATTGGTCCGCTTTGTCTTATTCGTCCGTTGAATTTTTTTGTGCGTCCCAAGCTCTGCTGCGCGACCCGTAAATGGCGCTCTGTTCTCCCGGTCGCTATCTCCACACCGTGGGCGGACTTATTCAAGTGTGGGTAGGAGGGGGAGCGCGTGAGGGGACGGGGTAAAACCGTCCGTTCCCCCCTATGGGGAGGGGGGTGCTGTAGGTTTGAAGTAACTGGATGGTGAGGTAATTGTGCCCTTTTCCTTAATCCTGAGCTTATTGTTATGTCACCTCAATTGTATTTGCTTCAATTGATGGTGGGCCCCTCCCCTTCCGTTGGGATAAGGGGTGTATTTGTTGTGCTGAAGGCTTGGGGGGTTAGATTGTTTATCAATGCATTGTTATATTACATCTAGGTTCTATTTTTGGCTTTATCACAATACACAACAAATTTGCTTACCAAGCCTGTTCTATTTTTGGCTTTATCACAATACACAACAAATTTGTTTACCAAGCCTTGCTCATAAATCTATTGTTCAGCTTTCACACTAGGGTGGTAATCCCTAAAATGTGATATAATATCTGTTTTCTAGATGGGTGGCTGCGCTGTAGCCTCTCAGGATACTTGGAGTTAACGTAGTTTTTCTTCTGCTTGGTACACTACACTCGTATTTTCGCTCGCAGCTCGCAGCTATTTGGCTTGTTTCAGCCTGTCGGCGGCAGGGAATGTCCCGTCCTGCAGCGCCGTGTATCCGAATCCGGCTGGTGGCGGCAGGGAATGTCCCTTCCTGCAGCGCCGCTGGTTCGGATCCTGCTATCTCTTGCAGTAAATGTTGGCCTATTTTCAGCCGTTTGCACTTATTTGGCCTGTTTCAGCCCGTCCGCAGGCCTGTTTCAGCCCTTGAGCGCTCAATTCTCCGTTAGATGTCGGCGCTTCTTGCGGTTCTCCGTCAAGTTTCGCTGCTCTCCGCAGTCTCTTGTCCGATTTCGCTACTCTCCGCAGCTCGGGTTCTGCCACACTTAGTGGTCTTTCGCTAGGTTTCGCTTCCACAACTGCCGGATACAGAGTTAGACCTTGCTATCCTGGGTGGGTAATTCAGGTTGCTTGTGTCAGTTTTGCCAGTTTCACTGCTGGGAGTACCTTAGCCTCAGCTGCGCGTCTGCTCTACACTTGTGGTTTGCCGTAATCTCACACAGCTGTCACCAAAAGTTGTGGTATCTGCCTAGGTTAAATGGCAGACACCAGAGTTCAAATGACTACGGCAGTGCGAACAGACGTGGACACCTATACTATAGAGAAGCTACGCTTCTCTAGCAATCACTAAATAATAAACAGAGTCTATTCAGTTGTTCCTTTATTCAGGGTCTAAGGTTTACTAAAGTTATATACAACAAACAATAAATACACAGATAGGAATAAGTAATCATAAACAGAATCAACATAATACATATACAATAGTCAGTTTGGGCAATAATGATCCCCCATCCCTGGAAAGGGTGGGGGGAATTAACAATACAGCTTAACCATAATAAGGCTGTCAGAATCTATCATTAATTTTAGGCATAGGGAGGGGGTCGGCAGACCCCTTCCCCAGGACTCGGGGGAGGGCCCTCGGCCCTTCCCCGAACCCAGGTCAGGGTTGCCATAGGCATGGCTCACGGTTGCCGAATACCACAGATACACTACTCATAACTTATAAAACAAAAAAAGGGAAAATTCGTAAGAAAAAAATCAAAAATAGTTATTTATCACATTGTACTATAGACAGCTTTCCGCAGATATCAAAATAAAAAATAAAAACCAGTTTTGTTAGTCAGGGCCTTCATTAAAATATCTTAAAATCGGATTATAAAAACAAGATTTATACTTAAAGCTTTACTATTTAATAAACACACATTTAAAATTATATTAAGTGCAGGGGCGAAGCCGCTAAATAAAGTTAACATTTTATGTCAAAACACGGTATATTTTAGTTTTGAAATATTATATTATTTTTTTCAATACGTTTAAACAGGAAATTGAAATTAAATAACATAAAAAATTTCTTTACTTCTTTAAAAGATTTCTTTAAACAATTTTAAAGAAATTATTATATTGTAGTCAAAACGTATTGAATTCTGTAAAAGTTTTAATATAAAATATAAAAAAGAAAAAGAAGACAACAGTCAAAAATAGCGAAACTCATGGAAAAAGACAGCAAAACAGAGAGAGAGAGACAGACAAATCAGCCATTTATTTGAAAATTGGCCATGGGAATCTTCAAATACAATGTCAGACACCTATCATTAACAATATCTGTGAAATTTTTATTTGATGAAAAAAATTATATCCATCAAACAAGTGATAATAGATTCTGTTTCAACTTTGGAGACTTTTATTGATTGGTTGGTTCTATAATTAGGTGTCCAAACGTTAAATAATCTACAAAATGGGGTAGTTTTATGAATCAACATTAGGGATGTACATCAATTTATCGGCCATTGTCTTATCCCTTTAGAACCCTGATTCTAGTTGGTCAGGGGAATATTCACAAGAAATCTAGAGGGTGTCCCATAGTGTAGTAGTTAGCGCACTACGCTGTGGTTGGGAGAAACCGAGTTCAAGTGCCCACATAGACTTTGCACTTGGTTGACAAATGCTGTCGTAATTTGTCAGATTATGATCACGCAACCTTCCCTAAGATGCCCTAGGGTTGTAAGGGGGGAGATTTGTAGAAAGTTAGGATTCTACAAATCAAGCAGCTCTAACTATGCTTTCCCTCATCCATGCTCCTCGTATGAGAGTGCCATTAATTAGGGTGGCTTAATATGGAACACCTGCCAAAACTCTAGGCCAGGGTGATGTAATAATTGAGTAGATTCCACGAGAATTGCGGGTCAGCTTGTAATGTAACATAGAATACAATTAGCTGTGCGCGAAGCTTACCAATCTAAGATTGGCCAAAGGATTCTCACTTCCAGTCTCCGTGTGCATCTGAGTCCTAACTTCAGAGAATCATGGCTACAACAACAACAACAACAAGAAATCTAGTTAAATGACCCATTATATAGATACAACTGCCTTATGGACGGACGGTCAGTCAAAGTGAAGTATAGGAGTAGCACCTCTACTGATAAAACATGAAAATCAAAATATTAAGAAAAGGGGGATATTTTTTGTATGTAAAAATTCAAAGAGAATTTTATATTATAAACATTATATTGAAGGTGGTTGAAAACAAATATCTCCTCTTTAAATTAATATATACTTTAAGAATGGATGAAAAATTACATGGATATTGTGAGAGATTCTTGCAT